>NC_088327.1:21845000-22080000 GCF_036884655.1 Musa acuminata AAA Group | reverse complement strand
CGAGTTTCCGGCGAACTTCCGTCGATCATCCGACGAACCCTCGGTGATCCTCCTACGGACTTCCGGCAAACTCCTGGACTTGCGACGATCCACTTGGCAAGTTCCGACGAGCTCCTTTGGCAAGCTTCTGGACTTCTCGGATTTGTTCCCGCAGAACCTCCGACGACTGTCCGAACTTCCGTCGAGCTCTTGAACTCCCAACGTGATCATTGTCATGACTCCGGCGCAACTCCTGCTGCATGTCTTACTTCCATCGTAGTTAATCCTACACACTTAAAACAAAACTTCGATCGAGACAATCAATCCTTAGCAATTAACCAAGTTGTCCGGTATGTCATTGGTCCCTCGACGCTTCGTCCGATTCTTCGGCGCATCGTCCTCTCCTGCAGCCTATTGCCCAATCGGCCAGTTGACTCCGCAACTCCGATATCCTTGGCACAATACCTGCTCTTCTTGGCCTGATGCCCGAGTCCACGGCCCGAAGCCTTCTGTCGATACGTCGACCGATCCACCGGCCTAACGTCCAATCTTCTGACATGTTCCTCCGGCACAACATGATTTTCCTGCTTTAATTGTCTCATCCTGATCGAAGCATCCTGCGTCACTCAAAACGCAGATCAAATCATAAACATATATCAAGTAGTTTCATCATCAAAATACGAGATTCAACAATCTCCCCCTTTTTGATGATGACAACCACTTGATGACGGAGTTAAACTTAACTCCCGGAGTTTAAATAAACTCCCCCTATCAATATGCCATATTGATAGAATCTTGAATTCAAACTGAATTCAAGTCATTGCAATATTCATCATGAATACTTGCAACACGTCATCATGAACTTATGCATAAACTTATGCATAACATGTCATGTCATCAACATACTTCTCCCCCTTTGTCATCAACAAAAAGGAGAAGTACCACAATCAAGTGTTTGTGATTTTGGTTCAACTCATTGCATGAAAAACATAATATCAAGTTTTATCCTCATGCAGTTTTGAAGCCAGAAAATTTAGCAAATGTTACATCATGCTTAGAACATTCAAGCTATCAAGTTTTAGATTTGCAAGTTTTACAGCATACAAGATAGCACTTTTATAACATGCAAGCTAGCAATGTTGCAACATTTTAGAACTTGCAAGCTAGCAATTTAGAGATGTTCAAGAAGACAACTCTTGCTTCTTGAAATATGCAAGTTGCAAGCTAGCAAATTTTTACGATATGCAAGTTTTGCTTCTTGAGATAGGCAAGATAGCACTTTTGCAATTTTTGTTTGGCAAGCTTGTGATGTTCAAGATAACAAGCTCTTTCTTCTCTTTTGAGAAGTGTCATTTTTGCTTTCTTTGCAAAGTGCAAGTTAGCAAAATGCCAAACTAGCAAGAGATAATGTTTTACATGAGGCAAGCAAACAATTTGGCAAGTGTTACATTTGCATCTTCTCTTTAGATGTGCAAGAAAATAAACAAGTTTTTGCATTTTCTTGACATTTCAAGCTAGCAATTATCGGTGATGTTCAAGATAGCAATTTCTTCTCTTTTGTAATTTTTTGCCTTTTTCTTGAATTGTGCTAGCAATCTATCTCTCCCTTTGTCATTGTCAAAAAGAAGGGAAAAACCCTTTACATCAATTTCTAAATCATGACAAAGGTAAGTAATCATTCTTATTTGTGCATCATTATAGTTTCAATGCACAAATTCATTAACATTACATTTCAATTTTTTTTTTGCATGATACCGAAAAATCAATCATCATCATGAGCATATCAAACATGATATTCAAGCATTCATGATATATCATTTTGGCAACATGATCATAGATATTCAAACGATGGTATCTAAATGTCAGAATTCATTACATCCTATTATGCATGATCATTAACTCCTCATTTGTATTTCATGCATTATTTCATTTCATCTCATAAGGAATATCAAGAAGAGTTATTGGATGATGAGATAAATATTTTATGAATACACGGAATATCATAAGTGTTTCATATATTCATATTATCACATAAAGCATATTATCATTTTTAAGATTCATAACATGAATAACGTTATTATTATTTCATCAAAATCAATTTCGAGATTCACACAATATCATGAAATCATTAATCTCGATAAGATGGGAAAAGCATTTTCTTTTTAAGTGATTCTTTTAACACATCATAAAAAACTCATTCATAATTCAAGTGATTTACAAGATATCATAAATGAATTTATCACTTGTATTTCATCAAAATCGAGAACTCTAGAGATAGAAAATGATTGAAGCATTTACTCTGATTGAAGCATGATTCATATTTAAAGTGTATCTTATGTCGTAAATACGAATCAAGCATTTGTCAAATCTGAAATCATCCTCAAAATTACATTCAATAAATTCATATATGACAAGCATAGATTTATTGAAAAATCAATAAGATAGAGGATTACATTTCAAGTGTTCATCAATTGTAGCATTTCATCACATGGTAAGATATCAATGCGTAAAATTACGATACAAGTTCTTGATATCTTAACGCATGATGCAAACATGGCATAATGCAAATTTGGCAATCATAGCATCAATTCATATAAGCATTGCAAATATGGCAATCATATCAATTCATATATCTCTTGATGATGCAAGCATGGGATAATCATAGCATAGTGTTTATAGCATCAATTCATATATTTCTCCCCTTTTTTAAGTGTTTCATCTTAAGTGATCGATTTCATGTTAGCATGCCTTTTCATTTATGTCAAATGAAAACATGTATCAACGTTTAGGATCGTAAAATGAATTTCATCATAAAACCATCAATCACAAAAATCATCATGTATAACTTTAAAATCTCATGCATAAAATCGTCAAATCATAGTATCAAAACTTTAATATTTTCATTGCAACATTAAGCAAGGTTTCATTGAACATAATTTTGAATGATTCTTATAAATGCCTAAAACTTCTTTAGTTTTAATTTATATGATTGACTTTATAATAGCATGCTCAAATCTTTATTCTTATGTCAAAACCATACATCATATTTAACAAACAAAGACAATGAAAAATATCAAGCCTTCCAGACAAAAGCCATGTATCATCATTTAAAAGCAATATGAAAATCATTTAAAAGCAATATTAAAATCATCAAAATATACATTCTTGCTTCTCAAGCACATAAATAAGATTAATCTCACTAGGTGTACAATCATTAGATTTCTATCTTGCATTAACATAAGACATGCAATTTTCATTATCATTTTCAAAATTACAAGCATGATCATATTTTTACATTTTTATTATTAAATTATTAAAAATGTAATTTTCAAGAAAATTTAAAGAAAAAGAAAAATGCATCATGAAAAGCATCATGTAATTTCGAAGTAAATTAAAGGCATTTTGATTACCTCAGCGTCGAAAGGCATAAAGGCGTAGTTTGCCACCTCGCCTTTGTTGATTTTCTCCTCATCTTCAGAGGAGCTCGATTCATCCCAATTTTTGTTCTTCTTCTTGCGTTCAAAGCAAGTAGTTCCATTCTTTTTACTTTTTAATTTTTGTTTCATTTGTAGTTTAAGTTCACCATCACTTGAGCTTATGCTCGAGTGGTCTTCAAATGTTCTATGTCCCAAATCCTTCCTGTTTTTTGGAAGGTGGTTCTCAAGTTCTTCACGTGCATTGCACGTCATTTCGTATGTGATCAAGGAACCAATTAGTTCTTCAAGTGAAAATTGGTTCAAGTTTTTCGATTCTTGAATAGCAGTTACTTTTGAATCCCAAGGTTTAGAAAGTGAGCGCAAAATCTTGTTTACGAGTTCAAAATCCGAAAAACATTTTCCAAGAGCTCTTAAACTATTGACGACATCCGTGAAACGGGTGTACATGTCGCCTATAGTCTCGCTTGGTTGCATTCGAAAAAACTCAAAATCATGCAATAAAATGTTAACTTTCGAGTCTTTGACTCTACTAGTTCCCTCATGCGTGATTTCAAGTGTTCGCCAAATGTCAAAAGCCGTTTCGCACGTAGAAATCCGATTGAACTCATTTTTGTCTAAAGCGCAAAATAAGGCATTCATAGCCTTCGCGTTTAAAGAAAAATACTTCTTCTCCAAATCCGACCATTCGTTCATCAGTTTAGAGGGAAGTTGAAAATCGTTTTCAACGATATTCCATAAATCTAAATTCATAGAAGTCAAGAAAACTCTCATTCGAGTTTTCCAATAAGTGTAGTCCAATCCGTTAAACAACGGTGGACGAAAAACCGATAAGCCCTCTTGAAAGCCATGAAGAGCCATTTCTCTCGGGTGTAAATCCGAAATGAGAAATACCCCGCTCTGATACCAACTGTTAGGATCGAGAGCACTAAGAGGGGGGGTGAATTAGTGCAGCGGAAAACTTTCTACGATTAAAATCGAAAGCTGCGTTCGAACGATAAAAACAACTTCTGTATGAAAGTTGATACTAAGCAAGGTTAAAGTCAAACTATGCAGGCAGTTTGCAGCTATGATGAAAACCAGAATATCGACGTAAACTGAAATCCGACGTTCGTACGAAGAAACTGATTTATGTCTAAATGCTGATTCGTAAATCACTTGATTAGATAAGACGCAGTTTAAGCAGGAGTATAAAGGCAGTGTGCAGTTATGGTAAAGCTCAAAACGTAAACGCAATCTGCAATATGATGATCATACGAAAAAGCAGATTTACGTCTAAACGTAGATTTACGTCTAAACGCAGATTTATGTCTAAACGCATATTTACGTCTGAACCTTGAAACTCGTTTGTAAAATCGCAGAGGGCAGTAAGCTATTGAGAAGTTTGTAGTGAAGGTAAAATGCTCAAAGGAAATGCAAACCGAGATTTAGAGTGGTTCGGTCAATCTTGACCTACTCCACTTTTGGCTTCCTCCACCGACGAGGTTACCGACGTCAACTAGAGGCCTTCCTTCAATAGGCGAAGGCCAACCACCCTCTTACAGATTCACTCCTTTTGACAGGCTTAGGAGACAACCCTTACAGAAGTTTTCTCTCCTCTCTTTACAACTCAAACTTTGAAGAACAGAAAGAGGAGAACTAGCAGTTTTGAGCTCTAAGAACCACAGAAAGACAGCAAGATTTCGAGTGTGTGTTCTATGCTTTCAGTGCTGAATGGGTGGGGTATTTATAGGCCCCAACCCAGTTCAAATTTGGAGCTCAAATCTGTCAATTCCCGGAATTCCGGGATCAGGCGGTTGCACCTCCTGACTGGGGCGGTTGCACCGCCTGGCAGAGCTCAAAGACTGAGCCTCTGGGCAGTGCCACCTCTGTCAGGGGCGGTTGCACCTCTCTGCCAGAGCTCGAAGACCGAGCTCAGGCTGTTGCACCGCCTGACTGGGGAGGTTGCACTGCCTGGCAGAGCTCGAAGACTGAGCTCAGGCGGTTGCATCGCCTGACTAGGGAGGTTGCACCGCTTGGCAGAGCTCGAAACTTGAGCTCTGGTGGTGCTACCTCTTGACAGAAGAGGTTGCACCGCCCAGTCTCGCTCGGAGACTGAGCCCGGGGCGGTGCCACCTCTTGGCTGGGGCGGTTGCACCGCCCAGTCTCGCTGGGAGACATAGCCTGGGCGGTGCTACCTCCTGGCTTGGGCGGTTGCACCTCCCACAACAATCAGGGTCCGAATGGGTTAATCCATTCGGCCCAATTTGATTCTTTCAGGGGCCCAATTGCCCCAAGATTAAGCTAATGGGATCACCTCCCATTTCTAACTTAATCAATGTGCTAACTACGATTATTTCCTAAGACATATTCTGCAGCTTGCTCCGGTGCGTCAATCGCTTCTTCTGACGAGTTTCCGGCGAACTTCCGTCGATCATCCGACGAACCCTCTGTGATCCTCCTGCGGACTTCCGGCAAACTCCTAGACTTGCGACGATCCACTTGGCAAGTTCCGACAAGCTCCTTTGGCAAGCTTCTGGACTTCTCGGATTTGTTCCCGCAGAACCTCCGACGACTGTCCGAACTTCCGTCGAGCTCTTGAACTCCCAACGTGATCATTGTCATGACTCCGGCGCAACTCCTGCTGCATGTCTTACTTCCATCGTAGTTAATCCTGCACACTTAAAACAAAACTTCGATCGAGACAATCAATCCTAAGCAATTAACCAAGTTGTCTGGCATGTCATTGGTCCCTCGACGCTTCGTCCGATTCTTCGGCGCATCGTCCTCTCCTGCAGCCTATTGCCCAATCGGCCAGTTGACTCTGCAACTCCGATATCCTTGCACAATACCTGCTCTTCTTGGCCCGATGCCCGAGTCTACGGCCCGAAGCCTTCTGTCGATACGTCGACTGATCCACCGGCATGACGTCCAATCTTCTGACATGTTCCTCCGGCACAACATGATTTTCCTGCTTTAATTGTCTCATCCTGATCGAAGCATCCTGCGTCACTCAAAACGCAGATTAAATCATAAACATATATCAAGTAGTTTCATCATCAAAATACGAGATTCAACAGTGATAACTTATTCTTTAATGACAACTTTTATCTCTCGCTAGTGACTATTTATTTTTCTTATAGTGTTGAGAATTATGTTGAAACGAAGAGTGAAATGATAGAAATAAGAAAAGTACACTCGAAATTTTTTTTAACTGAGCAGAGAGTTTCCTCATGCAGTTGAGAAAATCTCATTTGCTATACAATTAAAAAAATCTCTTTGATATACGAGGAAATTTATCTGTTATCAAATTGTTCTACTACCACTTTTAAATCGATTTAAAAGAATGACATGGGATTTGACATCCACCCACGATCTCTGCGATGTGTGATAGATATTCCACTGTTGATGGGAATATAAATTCTGTATACAGTTCCGAGTAAAGGAAAGTGGGCAACCTTCTTCCATGTTATATTTCCTTTTTAATCTCACTCGTTTATCTATAATTATGACACACCAAACACAGCAAAATTGTTGATTGATCGATCGTCAAAACTTTGACTATTTATTTGATAACAAAGTTGATCAAATAGCAAAATCGAAGGATCGAATCATATTCTCACACTTATTTTTTTTTTTTAAGTTTAAAATTTAGCAAAAAATAATCAATATATACAAAATTTTACTGAACCAGGTAACTTAATCCGTAAGTTATGTCAGTAGGATTTAGATCAAGAATTCAACCTTTGATCTTTCGGTAGGTTAGGATTAATCATCAGTGTCATTATCATCCCAAATTCGATCATCAATTTGCATCGAACAATAGATTTGTCATAAGCTAATTGTTAAAAAAAATTTATTAATTGATGCAACTTAGCAAACAAATATGTGTGGTGCACTAGAAATGCTCAGACTATGATTATTTCTTGTCTATTTACATTGGTCTATGTTGCTTTCTCTACCCTGCATCCTGCACCTGATCATGATCACACAAATGGATATGCCGCTGAGGAGGAAACAATTCACAACTATCACAAAGTTCAACAAATGAAATGTGGATCATGTGATAGTTTGACGTTTGATACATGAATACTAAATAAGTGATCGTTAGATTTGTATATATAAATATATAATCATTATGGAACAAGCTTTAGTATTAACATCAATATTTATTCAATTTTGGATTTGAAAGCATAATATTGTTGGAAACTTAATTATCACAGTTATGTCTTGCCAACCAAATCGAGACTTGAAGTGGTCAAAAAAACAAAATAAATCAAAACTTGAATAACGTTTTTCTTTTTTTTTTTCTGAAAAGTTAAAAAATTATTATTTAGATATTCTTATAAAAAAAATTTCTTTGGATATCTGAGCAAATTACTGCAAAACAATCATGGGTCATTCATCTTTCCAAATTAGTGCAAAAATTTTCTAACTTCTAGAATAATTTTTCAACTTTGTTGGTCACTCGTTTACTCTCCTGTATAAATGAGAAAATTTATACTTCTCAAATTTTAGTAGTAAGGATTTGATGTCATTAAAAGGTTTTCAGTAGAAATATTTTATATGCGGTAGAAATGAAAGATTCCATAAACAATAATACCATTAGTCGCCATTGTCTAAATTTTTACCCAAATGGTAAAGTAAACAAATTAATAGGTTGATTCAATAATTCAAATGTCTGACTCAAGAGCTAGATTGACCTCACAAATCTTGTTAGTTAAAATTGGACGAAACATATGATCTAATTTTATTCAGTCCCATTGCCAATAGTTTCTAAACTTTAAAAAAATCACTGCCATTTAAAAATATAGATTTGTAAGCAAAAGGTAAATCAAGAATTCAATTATCCATGAGTCATATTTTTGGATGGAAGAACCTGTTCCAATAAATTTTTACAAAACCAGAGCATAAATTTTCAAAGGCAGACAAGAGAGGATGCCAACTCAAGCTCATTTCAGCGTTGTATTGATAGTATCATATTTGGCTTTGACTATGTTGGCCAAATTACAATTAGAATCAGTTAGATATTGATAAATGTGTTTGCCATGCAAAGTAATTTCCATGAAATGTAAATTTTTAATACCAAGACCCCAACTATTTTAGGGAGAGTCACAATGTCCCATGCAAGATCTAAACTATTAGAATTAGGTTTGTGATATGTTTAAGTATATCGATTGACATCTAAGTCACACCAAGAGAAATGAAATAGAATGGAATTAAATACTAAGTTGATAAGTACAATTCTGCCTGCTTGGGATAAAAGGGAACGAAACCTTTTAAGCTAATTAGGATTGATCGTTGCACTTTGCAATTAGAGGACATAAACATTGATGATCGAGATCAATGTTTATACGAATTATGTAAGATAGGATACAGTAGAATATGATTGTGCGACATAACTAGTTAGAACAATGAGATGGAATATAACTTTTTAAGATAATTAAGATAAAAAATCATATCGGAATAGAGAAGTACAAAAGAGGACACCATCAACAATCTCATGTTCATAAGAAATACGTGAGATGGAATACGGTTGAATAAGATGAGAATATAACTGTGTAACAGTACTGATTAAAACAATGGAGCAGTGACTTCCTTTCGCAGCAAGCAAGCCAAAAGTCTTGCTGCGTGGCTGTTCGAATCCCTCAACAGCAGCGAGAGGGACAGACGGTGACTACAGCGCATCGGCGCCGCGGCGGGCTGCAAATAACCATCACCACCAACGTGAGGGTGACCACGACGAGGACGCTCAGCAAGTCCATGCCACCATTTCCGTTGTCTTCTGCAGCGCAGCACACCTTTCCCATGGCCGGAGAGGAAGAAGAAGAAGAAGAACCAGAGAGACGAAGAGGGAGAGCGATGGTTCTGAGAACAAATCCATGTTTGGTTCTGCCCGGTATATAGTGATCACAAGTTGCTTTCCATGATCGAGTGGTTACAACATCACCATCAATTGCCTCCTTTTTCTATCGAGTTGTCCGTGGACGGGAGAAGACCGAACGTCAATCATGGCCTGCACACGCTAACCACTGCGCGTTATCTTAATGGGGCGAACGTTTCCTCTACATGTGATGTGCTGTTGTTGGCTTGAGTTCGATCGGGTCGGGTCGAGTTGCGGAGTCAGCAGCGTCTAGTTGTCGAATAAAAATTAGGGATTTGACCCACACCTAATGCTTCGTGCTTTTTTTTTCGTTTTTTTTTTTTTTTTTTAATTGATGTGCGAGACGGGGCTGTTAGTTTGCTCGCTCGGTGTTTGATTTATTGCCGGATAAGGTTTGGGCAAAGACATTTGACTACTGGATGTTTAGCCACCAATAATTTGAATTCCGTCATTTAAGACTCTTGTCTTTTAGCCCCACTTGGGCTTCTTAATCGAGACGCATCTTTCCTTCAATACTTTTGTGAATGTTTCCAGGTCATGACTTAAAAGAGCTTATGAGAAAAAAATCGCATCGTTTATCTTAATGAGGATGCGTAAGCTTGTGAAAACAGAACAGTTCAATGACCGATTGAGTCTTCCACAATAGGATGCATTTTTAAGTACAACAATAACAAAACCGTAAAATGCTGCCCATGTGAATCTTTCGGTAAAGAGTCATGTTTTTAAATTAAAAATATTTAAATCATTATTTAGGATCTCTAAATCATCAAAATATTTATTTTATGGTTTCTAAATCTTACGGATATATCATTAAGTAAACCCCCAAAATCATTTGCTAGTGTTGCAATAACAAAAACTGCAAGTTTGGATCCAAGTTCAAAGCGAGATTGTTTAGCGTCGAGAAAGGAAGTGCTACTTTAGGAGCTGGAGCAACCTGCTATGTTGCAAATAAGCACGGTACTCTATTACTGCATTCTAGTAAAGAAGCACCAATTGAGCACATTAACAGTATATGCAACAACTACATACAAGAAGAGCCTAGAGGTTGCACTCAATTTGCCGAACCGGAGACTTACCTTCTCATGCTCCTGGCTGGCTACTCCATTCTCTTCAGAGACCACCAGCTGGAAGTCCTTAACACACCAGCACTGAAGCTGCTCAGGCCACCTCGGATTTTCCTTCTTTAAAATCAATTTTCCCTATTTCATGCTGGATGAAGATCCTGGCAAACTTTCTGTGTGAGATGACTTAGAAGAATGGAGTGGATTGCAAAAGAATCGAGGTTGTTATGCAGAAATCTGTCCGATGCACAAGTCGGTATCAGAGTCCATGACACACTGCATTATCCGAGGACCTCTGGTAGTTAATTAATAATATAAATCAGATTCTAGACATATTCAAATATTTTTACATGTAGAACACAGTATGATAACAAAATACACAACCAGTTAATAACACAGTGCATTCTTCAAGTGTTTCTTATAGTTAATTGATCACGTAAATCAGATTATAGATATATTAAAATAGTTTTACATATAACATGCAGTATTTACTACAGCAGACACAAATAGTTAAGTTCCAACCCAAGTAACTGCAGAAGCAAGATGCTGAGCATTTCCTATAGTGTCTTAATAGTTTAAACTTTTATTCGTTAGTGAAATCAACATGCAGACCAAGTTGCTTTCTGTCAGTAGACCAAAGAGGTCAAGTTTGAGAGACGTTTCGATGGGGAGTTTGAAGGCTCGCCTAAGATAAGGGCACCCAAGATCAGAATTCTTATTCCTGAGATGAAACCTGAGAAAGCTTTGAGTTTAACTAAATTCCAACCGGAAGCATAGAGTTCCAGTTTTTTATTGTCCCTGAGTGGGATACTACTATTGTTACAAGTAAATTAGCTACATCCCATGAATTGGACATTTTATTAAACATGAATTAAGTCAAGGCAACTATCATCAACTTGTGGCAGTCTACTGTGGGGCGAGTATTCCTTTCTGTCAGACAAGCAACTCGGCCATGATCAGAGAAAAGCAAGAGATTTTGTGCTTTTCTAATCCGAAAAAAAAAAAAAAGTAAAACATAATCCGTTACTGTGAAATAAATTATTTATATTCCTCCAAAACTTGAAAATTGGAGTAAAAAAGTTAACGAAGTTTGTGCAATTTGAGGTGATCTGGGGATGAAATTAAGAGGATCATACGGAAGGAAGATAATCACTTGGAAGGCAAAATATTCTGCATCATTCAGTAAAAGTAAACTAGAACTTAATAAGGGAAAAACTGCCTGAGGTTTGATGATTTTGCAAAGGTAAAAACCATTAAAGCTACTCTGACGAAAATGTTACTTGTTGCAGCAATAGACCAAATCAGGATTAAGAAATACACAAGACCATGAGGAACGATTGATAAGAAGAATCAACGATTAAATCTAATGCAGGTTGCACATCTTACAGTTTGCTGTTTTATATTTGATTTTTATTTACAGTTTCAGCTATGATGGTCTGAGCCTTTCGGTAAAAGTGGAGTTGAGTGTAGAGTTTCCGCGTGAGTATTTTTTTCACAAGTATAGATGCCAGAAATGCATATTTTTTAATCTTACCAAAATAAAATAAAGAAATGAAGCAAGAGGCGAGGAATAATCTCATTAGTTTCAGTGAAAAATAAATATAATTTATGACCATGAAATGTAACTTAGAAATGGATCGATGTTCTTATTTTGACGTGCAAGGCAACACGAAAAGAAAAATAGAACATATAAAGAAAAATAAATTTTTATATATGAACAAACACTAATAGGTCATAACACGCAGCGAAATTAAATGAAATCACAATCAAATATAACATCAAGATTTATATGGAAAATCCCTCCAATATGATAGGTAAAAATTATGGGACAAACTAGAGATAATCCACTATAAGAATAATGAATATACAAATATTAATCTTTTGTCCAAAACCCAAGCAACAATCTCAAGAGAATAACTGGAATACAAGTATTACGTCACTATGCACAATATCCAAATTCTCTCCAAATAATCATAGTAAAAATCTACTGTAGATCTGATCTAACCTGAGATAAGAATATTGTCCGGATGATTGAGAACACTCTCTTTATATTGTCCTTATCTTGTTATTTTTCCTTCTCTTTTCTTTTTTTTTAATCAAGATGCTACTGTAATTTTCTGTCTCGTTACTATAGTTTTTTCCTATTAGATCTGCGGTTAGATAAAAGAAAAGATAGGCTATAGGTTGAACCTATGGGTTGTTAGCCCAACATTCTACATTAGCCAATCTGATAGAATTTGTAAAATGAATGAGGCAGAAATTTCTGCACAGAAATTTGCAGGATGTTTTATTTCGTAATAAATAAAGAACAACTCACATCAAATATGCAAAAATTAAAGTCTGAAAACTTCAGTATATCAGATGAGAAAGACTTACCTTGTGGAAGACAAAGGTAAAGATTGTAAGTTCGTATGGTCCCGTTCCGCCTTATCAAACATTGAAGAGGAAAATCCCTTGGGCCAGGCTGCAAATGGTGGATAACAGTTGAATGAATTTGACTAAGGTGATTGAATTACAATAACAATGGACCAAGATGCATATAGATGTTCATAAATTAGTTGATTTCAGCAGGACATCATTTAAATCACATCACATGAAACTGAAATGATGCTTAAAATCCGTTTGCCTCTATTCTTATTCTCAAAGCAAGGGCTACGTCTGAGTTCTGAGTTCGAACAAGCAAGGGTGTTTGGCTAACGCAAGAGATTTTTTTATTTGAAGCAATGCTATGTTTGTTTAGAGAATGAAAGCCTTTCGAAAGGAAAGGTACGTGTCATATGCGAGATGAATTCTATTCAACAAGAAGAACAAGCAATGAGTCAACAGAAGAAGCGAGGGCTAATGCACTCGAACTGAGATTACCCTCGTATTCAATGAAACTACTCTGAAAGCGCCTGCACCCTCAACCGACAGTTTATACATGTCTTTCACAATCCCAATCCTTCAACAACGAAGATAGTTTAGGGACTTTGTAAATCTAAAAAAAAAAGGCATAAAATCATTTTGGATTATTTATATAGTTGTGATTCTACAGCCACCTCTGTAAACATAAAAATGATTATGTTACTGTTATGCAAAAAGCTTTGATGTTAGAATCGAAATTAAATCGAAATTAAATAATAAGAGATCAAATTTACGATACGTATCTTTCAATGCAAAAAGTCTTTCTCTAATCTACATTACAAAGTGATGGATTAGGAACAAAGGGGAGATAAAAAAAGATCTTTAATCTCTCAATGACTTATTGTTTCATTCTTAGGAGATTCTTTTTTTTACAAGTGAGAGCAAAGGGTCTAGGATGATAATTAGGAGAGTTCATAATGAATTTTACTATAATTGGACTACCTTTCCATTGGCCGATAACCGTAATCAAAATAAAATCAAATCTATTATATATCTTACATAATTAGAGCTATATAATCTAACATTCTCCTACTTGGCCTAATTGGTAAGATATAAAATAATTTTAAAATTAAAATAAATAAAATAAAAGTTTATTTGAAAATAATTTTACTTAATTAAATTCTAAAATATTTTAAAAATTTTTTACATGTGCACACAAATTTTACAAAATATGTTAATAAGTCTAATAAACATAATACTATATTAAGTTTGACTATCAACGAGAGTCATAGTGATTGTATGTCATCAATATCATATTTTCTTCTATGTACTATAATACTATTAGCTTTTTCTAATATAGTCCGAAATTATATCCATAATTTGTTTTGTCAAGATAATCATGTTATACATATTCAATCATAATATTCATATATAAATATAAATAGGATAGTAGAAACTATATATATATATATATATATATATATATATATATATATATATATATATATATATATATATATATATATATATATATATATATATATATATATATATATATATAATAATGTCCACTTAAATTTATATTATCATATCTTTTATGGGTTGCTCATAAATCCAATTATAAGAATATATTCTTTTAAATACCTTAAATTATAAGGCATTAGTGAATAGATGATATATCACAAAATCAACTTTTATAGTTGATAATGAAATAATATATTGCTTTATTTTTTTCTTGTAAATTGTCCCTCCAACTAATTTATAAAATCAACATATGAAAATATCATCATTTCAATCTAATCTATTTTCATATATGTAAGTATATAATCTTTCATCCTTTTCATATATTTAATTATTTTCTTTGTAGTTTTTTAGTATCTTATTCTGAGGTAACTCTAATATATATTCAGTATTCTAACTACAAAAATTAAAATCTGATCGACTTGACATGCAATAGACTTTCAAATATGCATACATAAAGAATATTTTTTTATTTGATTTTTTTAAATTATTTTAAAAATACTTATTTTGTCTAAAATTTTCACTTATATCATTTACGAAATAAAGTTGTATACTAAATCTCCCTAGGACTTGATCAATATATCATTTCTGTGATAGTCTTAATAATATTTGAGATTTATTTTTAAATATTTCAACACCAATAACATAAGTTACCTCATTTATATCAATTATCTTAAAATTTTTAATGAAAAATTTTAGTAAAATAAATCATAATCACTATTCGCAAGCAAAATATTAATCACATATAGATCAATATAATAAACTTGCTCCCATTGATCTTTAGTTAAAAATACTGATCAATAGTATTTTTCTTGAATATGAAAAAAATAATAATATTTACACTATATATATATATATATATATATAAGCTTCTTTAGATTCATAAATGGATTTCCTGAATTTGCATACAAAATTTAACATTTCTTTCATTTTCTCTACGAATCATGTAGGTTAATTCATATAATTTTAGATATCCATTTAGAAAAGTTATTTTATATATAACTCAAGATCATAATAAGCCACTAATATCATGATGATTTATAACAAGTTTTTTTTAAAAAATATCTCATTATGGTCAATGGATTCTTTTATTAGTAAAGGTTTTGATCATAAATCTAGTCGTTATATCGTTTGATATTGCCCTTTGAGTTATGTTCATATAGTAAACTCTTTAAAAGTTATTAGGCAATTCAACAAGTTCTCAAACATTATTTTCATCCATTGATTTTAACTCTTTTTTTATTATATTATATTATTTTTAGAATTATTACTTTCTATAACTTATGAAAATAATAAGATATACTTTTGATTCCTATATTATAGTATGATTCTTATAGATATACTACATAATAATCAGAAATAACAAGCCTCATTTTTCTTTGAGATCTTTTCAAAACTATCAATTGTAGTTATTTTACAAGATTATTAGTGATAATATCAATATTACTTGGGAGTTCATATCTCAGGATAATATTAAATATGTAAATATCTCAAATTGGGTTCCTTACTAGTCTATAACTTAAAGTGGTTGATAGAATAGACTTATTAAAAACCCTGTTCAAGATATACATAATCGTCTTTAGAACTTCTCCTTATATTGATTCAGATACAAAAGAATAACTTATTATGCTCCTAACTATATTCATAAAAGTATAATTTCACCTTTCAACAATTCTATTCTATTATATCACATTTGGTAAAACATATTGAACATAAAATACTCTATATTTTTAGAAATCTAACAAAAGAATAATAATTATGATCAGGCTCATCACAAGTATTATAAAATTTATCAGAATATTATAACGATCTTGAAATCAAATATTGGAATTAAATATAGTTTCATAAACTCCATGAGATTATATATGGTTATGTTTATGAGTCACTTTATATATGCTTACGTTACTGACCATGTGCATATATTTTATTTATTTATGAGAGTATTTAAAGATTGCTCAGATCCTTAGTCACAATCGTCTAGGGAGTCATACCAAGGATATGTATAAAGTCACATATCATCAAAAATACTATTTCAAGTGTCTCGTGGAGTCTTGCTCTTTTTACACCTCTACAAAGAAGCACTAATTATATAGAGACGGGGTTATAGATAAATTTTATATTTATTTGCACTAAAGTGCTAACCCATATGCTCGTTAACCAATCAATCAATTTATTATTGCTAGTGATAGGTGCCTTATAAGCTAATCATGTGAGTGATGACATGTGCGACATGATACACATTCATTTTGCTTATTATATTTTAGCATTTTTATCACTTTATATTACTTGTTGCATATATGCATATATATTGTGATGTCCATGGATTTGTGCAATGGGAATCGGATAATGATGAGATCATGATAATGAGACCGATTCACCTTTAAACATAAACTATGAATAATCCTAGTCATAGGTTACTCGAGAGGGACATCGAGATAATCGGATAGATTGGTGTGCTATATACCAGTCCATATGATGGAGGTAGCTGGTCTCACAATTGCTCGTGTGGGGATACTAAGGATACAATGCATGTGCTCAATGGTGAATGAGTTCACTGATTGATCTGCTCACGAAATACTGGATGGTTGATGATGTATTATTGTCAGACAGCGATTCCGTAGTCTTAGTAGTGTATCTGGTCCTTAGACTTGAGATACCAAAGATTTCCTGTATGAGTACTCCAATCTTTGATACTAGACTTATAGGTTTAGAAGTTCTAAATCTAGGACAACCAATTATTGAAAGTGGCAGTCAACCTTACGAGGGCTATTGAGTGTCGATAGAGGATTATTCGCTCTCGATATCATGAGAGGAATATTCTGTGTGTTCTTACTCAAACAAATCCTTGGCTATGGTTATTCGGATTAAGCGAGAAATAGTTCTTCATGAGAATTCGATTAGAGCGAGACTCGAGGAGAAATTGTATGGGCTTGATAGCACCATGCCCACTATATGGTCTTTGGGATATTAGATGTATGAGAGACTATAGGTACATGGTAATTGAGGATAAATAGGTCCAAAAGATTGGATTCCCTTGTATCATTTGGGGATTATGGCGTAGTGGTATAGTATGTCCATAATTGATGAGTCGAGTGAATTATTATGAAGATAATAATTCATTGAGCCATAAGGAGTTTTGATAGGTATGACTCACAACTAGCTTGATATTGGGCCTAGAGGGTCCCACACATATAGTATGTGTTGCGACGAGTAGAGGTTCAGATATGAGATATCCACTAGAGCCCCTATATTATTTGATATCCAGTAAGCACCTAAATTATTGGATCCCATGGATGAGATCCAATAAGAGCTAATAAGAGATTATTTGGTAGTGACCAACTAATCTAAGAGGCTTACGTAATTGGATGGAGATTTAGTATCTAATAGGACAAGATTCATTAGGGTTAATTGGGGGTATCTAAAAATAGAAGGGAACGAAAGGCCCATAGGCTGGGGCTTCTTAGTAGCCACCTACTATTCTCCTCTCCCCTTCTCCTCCTTAGATAGTAGGTGTGGAGATTTGAAGAGTGTTGTCGCAGCCCTATTGTGTAGATCACCGCTAGAGAGGAGGACGCTTCACCTCTTTTATCCTCTCCAACAAACATATATGGATTCAGGGATATACGATCTCCCTACGTAACACAACAATCTTACACGTAGTTTTCTTTTTCGCGGGTTTTGTGCACAAATTTATGCATGACGACGAATACGTATTGGGAAATTTGGGGTTTTTGTTTTATGTTCTTCCACTATGCATATGATGTCGCTTCTAGATTTCCCAACAGTGGTATCAGAGCCAAGTTGTTCATATGAAAAATTGGTTTTGAACTGCGTGTATTATGTTTTAGTAATGCTTTAGACGTCAAAATTATTGACGCAAAAGCGAGAAAGGGCAGCAACTATTGCTGCCCTTACAGATGGTAGTGCTGCCATTTGCGTGCAAAGGCTGCTTGCAGCCTTAGCCACATGTGTGCAGGTGGCTGGTGGCCGACAACAACGCTTATGGGTAGGGCGCCCATAGGCAGGCACTTGCATACAGCGATAGCGCCAGCGGGTGGGGCGCCCGTAGGCAAGCTGCCTGCATGTAGCGGCGGCGCTTGCGGGCGGGGCTCCTGTAGGCATGTCGCCTACATGCAGCAGCGACGCCCATAGGCAAGCCGCCACGTAGGCGCTGCGCTCACCTACAGAGTGGCACAACACCCGTGGGCGAGCAGCCTGCAGGGGTGACACTCGCCTGCGAGTGAGCTGCCTACAAGGGCGGCGTCTGCGGGGGGTCGATGGCCACCCTCAAGGGGTAGTGTCGCGCACGAGCACAACACCCATGGGTGAGCCTCCTATAGCGGTGCCTGTAGGGGCGCTCGCCCACAAGGGGCGGCGAGGGTTTTTCTAGGCAAAAGATAATTTTACCCCTTAGAATTTCAGAATTCTTGAGTGTGTTCTTCTTGTCTAAATTATCAAAATACCCTTCATAATTCAAGAAATTCCCTATATATCCCAAATTTCATAAAAATATTAGTTAATTAAATAGTTTAATTAACTATTGTTATTATCTAGTAGTCAGGCATGATGATAATATTTACACATGATGTATGATGTTGACATATGATCATGGACCGTGTGATGTGTGTGTACAAGTAATTATTATTATTATTATTGGGGCCTACGAGACTCCATTTTATTTCTCATTTATTGTCAGGCCAGCATGCCTACGATTAAGTTATAATCACACGAGGAGGCGCAGCGGGAGCGTGGAAGCACGATAGCAAGACCCACGAGGTCGAAATTGACAATTGCGATGCATAGAGATGCGTCAAGATGCTGACAAAATCAACAATGATGAGATGGATGATCATAAGGCATGGAAATGCACCATCGCACACATAAATCTTGATGTGAGTGATTATGTCACGCACCTCGAATTTAATTTTTATTCAAGAAGTATGAACCTAACTCAAAATTGATAAAATTATAATTCAACAAACAATCTAGGATCCAATCACAAATTTGAGGTCACTAAGAAAAACATTCAAGTCATTCACCTCTACAATCCACAATTCACAAAACGTATGCAGTTTATAATCATACATTATGTCACTAGATGATTCTTAAAATCCAAAGGCAACTTAATTAAACAACAACCACATCATAAATCCATAGTTGTGAGAATCTATACAATTACAAAACCAACATGTACCACATGTTTATATCATTCATTACATAATTTTAACTTAACATTCCCAAAATCCTAACATGAGAGGTACTTTTCAAATATTTACAGGATACATAAATCTAGATTTGTAGTTGATACACACAAAAGGAACTTATACAACATCAACATATCAAGTACGAAAGATTTGTCCCAAAATCTTCTAACTTCCCATTGCCTCAACCCAAACTATAGATTTTAGCGAGCGATAAGCTATCCTGAAAAATTTATATATCAATGGAGTGAGCATATAAAGCTCAGCAAGCGACTAACATATCCATAGCAAAGAGGATAGTTTTTCAAACAAATAAGGTATCAAAAATACAAAGCAGAGATACAAGATGAAACAGAAGCATGTGTTGTTTGAATGCAGAATTACGATGTCATTACATTCGAAGCATGTTTTGTCCATATAATCGAGGAAGGGTAATTGGAGCATATCATTGACATAAGGAGCATATCCATGGCATATGGTAATTTCAAGGTATAAAAAAGACTTATAACATTTCGAAAACATATCAAAGAACAAGACATGAATAGAAGCTCAAATGTCACATCACGATGCATTCATTTCATTCTTATCTAAAGCATGCATAGAAATATAGCCAAAGCTTTGGATATCATATTAAATACATAGAAGGTGAAGTGGGATCATAACATAATTTGGTCCACCCATTTCTGAATGATCACCAAACATAAGTCTCCCACGTCTGGGAGCTCCATCCACCTACGTTTGAGTGAAGTCATAGGGGGCCGGTAGAGAATCGCGGGCTCTAAGCATACCTCCCTTTACCATTTCTAGCAAAGGTTCACATTTATCCCATGAACACCAGAGTACAAAGAGATAGTATGAATAATGAAATTAGCATATATCGGAAGCATATGCGGAACAACGAAATATACATATGCCTTTCAAGTCAATACGATACAAACATAATCTTTCACAAATATATTCAAATTTGAAAGGAAACAAAAGCAAGTGCATACAAGGATTTCAAGAATTCACATATAGCTCAATTGAAATAAGAAAGTTAGATGAATTCAATGTCCAAAGAAATGAAACTGGAAAAGGCACATATCGAAAGCAAATGTGGAACAATGGGATGCATGTGCCGAATTATTACGATGCAAACATGAACTTTAGATGATAGTTGCAGATGTACAAATAAATAAAGGATAAAAGTATACAGGAATTGAAGGTAATAATGTAAAGCTTAACTGAAGTAAGAGTTTTTTGCCGAAATCGATTTCCAAAGAGAAGAAACAAGTAAAGCCGAAATCGACCAAAGCTCGATTCTGGCAGAATTTGATAAGAATATTATATAAACTATTTGGATAACCAATTATACTCCAATTTATACAAAATAGGTGTCATTAAAAAGCTTTTTCAATTTAATTTTAATCAAATAAAGTTTTACAAGAATTGAAACTTACAACAGGGAGTTACAGATAATTTCGTAGCCAAAGGTCTGAAAATATTAGCTCTGTTTTACTGAATCCATATGGTCAATAAAAGTAGATGTTTCAGTTAGCAATTGTACTCCAAAAATTTAAAATCTGAGATATACAGAAAGTATTTTGAGTCTAGCTTTGAATAAATCATAGTTTGTATGAATCCGAGTTCACAGTAGAAAGTTATAAGCAGTTAAGCAACAAGAGGTCAGAAATTTCAGTCCCTATTTTGCAGAATCTGTAGAGTTAATTTAAAACAGAAGTCTTAGTAGGCATTTAAACTCCAAATCATTCGATCTTAGTATCAAAATAAAGATTTTTTTGTCTACTTTCAAATAGAATAGTTATTATCTAAATCAGAGTTTATTACAAAATGTTATGACCGAAACGTTGCATAGAGGTCAGATTACAAAAAAATTACAGATTCATGGTTTTGTATCAAAACGAAAGAAAGTCTAGTTCTTAGTTGAAATCTCTCAAATTTTTCAGAATAAAAATAGAAACAAAGATTAAGGTTACTGTGGGATGGGGTTAGAACACTTGCCTTAAAATTATTTGAATACCAAATGTGGGAAAATTGATGAAAAACCTCAAGCTCTTCTTCTTCTTCTTCCTTTCTCTACTCAAACTCACGTTGGTTGCAATTCTTCAGTTTTGTTTTCTTTAACCTTTCATCTAATTCCCTTTTTTTTGGGGGGGGGGGGTTTTGGCTAATGCAAAAGTTGCAAGGTGTCATGCATGCATGAAAGGGGCTAGGTGTCATCTTTAGAGTAAACATAAGTTGCACCATTAGGTTAGCTAGTGACACATGTCCATTATTTTTTTTTTAACTTAAATTTGAATCTTTCATAAATTATATCAAACTTCTAATATTTACCCTTAGGTCCCTAGCCATAAACTTTTAATATAATATCATTTAATATAAAATAATTATTAAATAATGCTTATTTTTACTAACAAACCTTTTACTAAATTTTTAAAAATGGGGGATGTTACACTCCCCCCTCCTTAAAGAAAAATTTAGTCCTCTAAATTTATCATACCTCATTCGATGAAAAGATGAGGATAAGCTTTCATCATTTCTTCCTCAAGCTCCCAGGTTGTTTCCTCTCCGGAATAATATCTCTAGATTACTTTAACTAGAGGGATGACCCAATTCCTCAAGATCTTTTCTTTTTTATCAACAATCTGAGTGGACTCTTCCACATAAGACAAGTCTTTATCAATCACCATCGGCTCATACTTAATGATATGAGAGGGATCATGGATATGGCACAATGATGGTGGCAAGGTAATTCTGTAAGCGACAGAACCAACCCTCTCAAAAATCTCAAAAGGTCTAATAAATCTTGGGCTTAACTTTCCTTTCTTCCCAAATCTTACAATGCCTTTAGAAGGGGAGACATTCAGGAATACAAAATCCCCGATTTGAAACTCAATATTTCGTCTTTTGTTATCAGCATAACTCTTTTGATGACTCTAAACAGTCTTTAACCTTTTTCTTATAAGTTGAATTTTCTCAGTAGTCTCTTGTACTTTTTCTAGTGCTAATAACTTTCTATCACCAATTTCTTCCCAACATATAGGCGTCCTACACTTTTGGCCATATAAAGCTCCATAAGGAGTCATCTGAATACTTGAATGATAACTATTATTATAAGTGAACTCAATAAGAGAAATATCTTTATCCCATTCACCTTTCCAATCCATAACATAGGCTCGAAGCAAATCCTCAAGTGTTTAAATGGTTCTTTCTGATTGACCATTAGTTTGAGGGTTATAAGCAGTGCTAAACTTGACTTTAGTGCCAATAGATTCCTGTAACCTTCTCCAAAATCTAGATAGAAATCTGGAGTCTCTATCAGAGATGATCTCCTTTGGAACACTATGAAGTCTTACTATTTCATTGATATATAAATCTGCAAGCCTATCAAGAGAATAAGTCATATTGATCGGTAGAAAATGTGCAGATTTCGTTAACCTATCAATGATAACTCAAATAGCATCATGCTTTCTAGAAGTTCGGGATAGTCCTGAAATAAAGTCCATGGTAATACATTCCCATTTCCATTCAGGAATATCTAAAGGTTCCAACAAACCTCTAGGTCTTTGGTGTTCTGCTTTGATTTGCTGACAAGTCAAACACTTTGAAACATATATTGCAATCTCCTTCTTCATGCCTTCACACCAATAATGACTTTGGAGATCTCTATACATCTTAGTGCTACCAGGATGCATGGTGTACTTTGAATTATGATCTTCCCTCAGGATTTAATTTTGATATCTGAGTCATTTGGAACACATATTCTATCCCCAAATCTCAATAGGCCATCCTCTGAAACTCGAAAATTCAGTTTCAATCCCTTTTCTACTTCATTCCTTAAGCAGATCAAGCGTCGATCTCGTAGTTGTCCTTCTTTAATTTGTTGAGTGAGATCAGATTGCACTTGGATGGAGGTCATTAATATCATTGAGTTTTGCCCTTTTCTCATAACATTCAAATCATAATTCTCTTCTAATAACTTCCATTACTTCACAACCAAAGTCGCCATAAAACTTGTAGATTTTCTACTAAGGGCATCTGCTACAACATTAGCTCTACCCGGGTGATAACAAATGGTACAATCATAATCCTTTAGAAGTTCTATATATCTCCGCTACCTCATGTTTTACTCTTTTTTGAGTAAAAATATACTTTAAACTCTCATGATCAGTAAAGATTTCAAATGTTTCCCCATACAAGTAATGCCTCCAAATCTTTAAAGCAAAAATAATTACTGCCAATTCCAAATCATGAGTTGGATAATTCAGTTCATAACTCTTTAGTTGTCTAGAAGCATAAGCAATCACTTTCCCTTGTTGCATCAAAACACATCTAAGGCCCTTTCTTGAGGCATCAGTATAAACTATAAATCCCTCATCACCATTTGGAATAGTGAGAATAGGGGCACTAGTCAATCTCCTTTTTAACTCTTGAAAACTTTGCTCACAATCATCACCCCATACAAATTTCACATTCTTTTTAGTGAGTTTGGTAAGAGGTTGAGCGATTCGAGAAAATCCCTCCACAAATCTCCTGTAATAACCTGCCATGCCCAAGAAGCTTCTAACTTCTGTTACATTTGTTGGTACTTCCCACTTAACTACAGCTTCCACTTTCTTTGGATCAATAGATATGCCCTTCCCTGAAATCACATGGCTTAAGAAAGCAATTTCATTCAACCAAAATTCACATTTGCTAAACTTTGTATATAACTTTTTTTCTCTTAGTATGAATAATATATTAATCAAGTGTTTCTCATGCTCCTGATGACTCCTTGAATATACTAATATGTCATCAATAAATACAATTACACAATCATCCAAGAATGGTTGAAATATCCTATTCATCAATTCCATAAAAGCTACAGGGGCATTAGTTAAACCAAAAGGCATTACTAAGAATTTATAGTGACCATATCGAGTTCTAAAAGCTATTTTTGGAATATCCTCTTTCATGATCTTCAACTGATAGTAACCTGACCTTAGATCAATCTTTGAGAATACTTGTGCACTCTGTAATTGATCAAACAAATCATCAATTCTGGGTAGGGGATACTTGTTCTTAATGATCACTTGATTCAATTGTCTATAATCAATACAAAGCCTTAATGTTCTATCCTTCTTCTTAACTAATAGCACCGGAGTACCCCATGGTGAAACACTGGATCGAATAAAACCCTTATCTAATAGTTCTTATAGTTGCTTTTTCAATTCCTTTAGCTCAAGTGGTGCCATTCTGTAAGGAGGTTTAGATATTGGGGTTATCCCGGGGACCAAATCAATAGTAAATTCACCCTCTCTATCTGGAGGTAAACTAGGCAAGTCATTTGGAAATACATCAGACAAGGAGGTAAATCATGCCCAATACTCTCAAAATAAAAGATGGGATGATCTAATATATAAAAAGTGATCATTTTATATAACAATCTTTACTGGTATGATTGGAAGATAGACAATCCATACTTAGTATAATATTAAAACTCCAAATATCTAGGAGAACCAAATCAGCAAGAAGTTCATGTTCTCCAATGGAAATCAAACAAGATGACCAGATCAAATTTGTTATCAAACAATCCCCAATAGCCGTATTTACATATAGCGTATAATCCAGTGGTTTAGGTTGAATGCCCATGTGATAAGCAAAATATTACGAATTAAATCATAGATGAAACACATGGTCAAACAAATATCTACATTCTTTCAAAAACATGAATAGTACCTTCGACCACTAATTCAGAAGCTTTAGAATCATATTCCGTGATAACATATACTCTGACATGGGCTGATGATTTATGAGGCAGTGATTCTTTCTTCTTGTTCAAAGGGCAGTCTTTTATTTTATGATCCAAATTTCTACAAGCAAAATAGGCTCTAGTCACCTACAAATACAAACTTATTTCATAATTTAACTCACATCGTACACATGATTGAATCTTTTGTAGTGACTTCCCTTTTCAAATCGATGATGTCTTAACCCTCTTGTTATCACATTCTAATTCATTTCTAATCTTTTTTTTTTTGGTAAACTTATCCTTGCTATTCCTGTCCTTGATCTCCAGAAATTCTTTTGATCATCAGAACAATTTCATACATCAAATATCTTCTCTAATCGCATCATCCATTTTTCTGCTACTAATGTATTAGGTTCACCACGCTTCTACTACGCCACTCTGATTTAATATCCCCGATCAACCCTTTCATTGTACTTAATTAATCAAAAGCAGATGAAGTAGAATGACTAAATGTCCTCGTCATCCTAGATTATTAAAATGTATCAAAGAAAATTTTCACTAATCACTATAGTTCACTAGACCTCAAATATATTTTGCATGTCAAAATATCAAATATTTCAGTGATCCTCAAACTATGCTCTAATACCACTCTGTCACGCCCCTCGAATTTAATTTTCATTTAGGAGGTGTGAACCTCACTCAAAATTGATAATATTATAATTCAACAAACAATCCAGGATCCAATCACACATTTGAGGTCACTAAGAAAAATATTCAAGTCATTCACCTCTACAATCCATAATTCACAAAACCTGTGCAGTTTATAATCATACATCATGTCACTAGATGATTCTTAAAATCCAAAGACAACTTAACTAAACCACAATCACATCATAAATCCATAGTTGTGAGAATCTATACAATTACAAAACCAACATGTACCATATGTTTATATCATTCATTACATAATTTTAACTTAACATTATCAAAATCCTAACATGAGAGGTGCTTTTCAAATATTTACAGGATACATCAATCTAGATTTGTCATTGATACACACAAAAGGAACTTATACAACATCAACATATCAAGTACGAAAGATTTGCCTCAAAATCTTCTAGCTTCCCACTGCCTCAACCCAAACTACATATTTTAGCGAGCGATAAGCTATCTTGAAAAATTTATATATCAACAGGGTGAGCATATAAAGCTCAGCAAGCGACTAACACATCTATAGCAAAGAGGATAATTTTTCAAACAAATAAGGTATCAGAAATACAAAGCAGAGATACAAGATGAAACAGAAGCATGTGTTGTTTGAATGCAGAATTATGATGTCATTTCGTTCGAGGCATGTTTTGTTCATATAATCGAGGAAGGGTAATTGGAGTATATCATTGACATAAAGAGCATATCCATAACATATGATAATTTCAAGGTATAACAAAGACTTATAATATTTCGAAAGCATATCAAAGAACAAGACATGAATAGAAGCTAAAATCTCACATGACGATGCATTCATTTCATTCTTATCCAAAGCATGCATAGAAACATAGCCAAAGCTTTGGATATCATATTAAACACATAGAAGGTGAAGTGGGATCATAACATAATATGGTCCATCCATTTCTGAATGACCACCAAACATAAGTCTCCTACGTCTGGGAACTCCATCCACCCACGTCTGAGTGAAGTCATAGGGGGCCGGCAGAGCATCGCAGGATCTAAGCATAACTCCCTTTACCATTTCTAGCAAAGGTTCACATTTATCCCACAAATATCAGAGTACAAAGGGATAGTATGAATAATGAAATTAGCATATATCGGAAGCACATGCGGAACAACGAAATATACATATACCTTTTGAGTCAATACGATACAAACATAATCTTTCACAAATGTATTCAAATTTGAAAGGAAACAAAAGCAAGAGCATACAAGGATTTCAAGAATTCACATATAGCTCAATTGAAATAAGAAAGTTAGATGAATTCAATGTCCAAAGAAATGAAACTGGAAAAGACACATATCGAAAGCAAATATGGAACAATGGGATGCATGTGCCGAATCATTACGATGCAAACATGAACTTTAGATGATAGCTGCAGATGTATAAATAAATAAAGGACAAAAGTATATAGAAATTTAAGGTAATAATGTAAAGCTTAACTGAAGTAAGAGTTTTTTGCCGAAATCGAGTTCCAAAGAGAAGAAACAAGAAAAGCCGAAATCGACTAAAGCTCGATTCTGGCAGAATTTGATAGGAATATTATATGAACTATTTGGATAACCAATTATACTCTAATTTATACAAAATAGATGTCATTAGAAAGCTTTGTCAATCTAGGTTTAGGCAAATGAAGTTTTACAAGAATTGGAATTTACAACAAGGAGTTATAGATAATTTCATAGCAAAAGGTCTAAAAATATTAGCTCTATTTTACTGAATCCATAGGGTCAATGAAAGTAGATGTTTGAGTTAGCAATTGTACTCCAAAAATTCCAAATCAAGTATATACAGAAAGCATTTTGAGTCTAGCTTTGAATAATTCATAGTTTGTATGAATCCGAGTTCATAGTAGAAAGTTATAAGCAGCTAAGCAACAAGAGGTCAGAAATTTCATTCCCTATTTTGTAGAATCTGTAGGGTTAATTTAAAATAGAAGTCTTAGTAGGCATTTAAACTCCAAATCATTCGATATTAGTATCAAAATAAAGATTTTTTTATCTACTTTCAAATGGAATAGGTATTATCTAAATCAAAGTTTATTACAAAATGTTATGACCGAAATATTGCATAGAGATCAGATTACCGAAAAATTACAGATTCATGGCTTTGTATCAAAACGAAAGAAGGTCTAGTTCTTAGTTGAAATCTCTCAAATTTTGTAGAATAAAAATAGAAACAAAGATTAAGATTATTGTGGGATGGGGTTAGAACACTTGTCAAAAAATTATTTGAATACCAAATGTGGGAAAATTGATGAAAAACCTCAAGCTCTTCTTCTTCTTCTTCTTCCCTTCTCTACTCAAACTCACGTTGGCTGTTCAGGTTTGTTTTCTTTAACCTTTCATCTAATTTTCATTTTTTTTTTTTTGGTTTTGGCTAATGCAAAAGTTGCAAGGTGTCATGCATGCATGAAATGGGCTAGGTGTCATCTTTAGAGTAAACATAAGTGGCACCATTAGGTTAGCTAGTGACACATGTCCACTATTTTTTTTTTAAATTAAATCTGAATCTTTCATAAATTATATGAAACTTCTAATATTTACTCTTAGGTCCCTAGCCATAAACTTTTAATATAATATCATTTAATATAAAATAATTATTAAATAATCCTTATTTTTACTAACAAACCTTTTACTAAATTTGTAAAAATGGGGGATGTTACCGATTAGGCCCATTAGCTCAAGCTTGATCATATTAGGATGTGGTCCATAATCATCTAGTGTGATTGCTCATTTGATGTGTGATTATTTATACACGTACTATATATATATATATATATATATATATATATATATATATATATATATATATATATATATTTGTATGCGATGTAGATGTATATTAAATATTTATGTGTGTGACATGTCATATTAGGAGACCAAATAAAAAATCTCCTCTCTTTAAAATATTAAGTCGGTAAACGTGGTACAATCAGATTGACCCACGTGACCTTCCATCATTATAGGTAGGGACCGATTCCCGACGTAAGTTGAGTTAGTCGAGTCACTCGATGATCACCTATTTCCTGATTCGCTATCTTGCCTACTATTGGGAAATCTTGGGGGCGATATCACATGTACAGTGGAAGAACAGAAAATAAAATCCCCAATTTCCAAAGATATGTTCGTCGTCATGCGAAGATTAGTATGCAAAAATATACGAAATAGAAAACCAAGCGTGAGATAGATTGTGTTACTTAGGGAGATCGTATATCCCTGAATCAATGCAGACCTCTAGGAGAGGGTGAAGGATGTGGTATCCAAAATCTGAAAACTTTAAATTAATTGCTTATGCTGATGCGGATTTTGCTGGATGTAGATTAGATAGAAAAAGTATATCCGGAATATGTCAACTCTTGAGTCATGTACTTGTCTCTTGGTTTTTCAAGAAACAAAACTTGGTTGCATTATCTATAATCGAAGTCGAATACATAGTGGTTAGTGCATATTGTGCACAAGTCGTATAGATGAAAAATACATTAGAAGATTATAGAATTTATCTTAAGAACATTCGCATAAAATATGATAACACAAGTGCAATATGTTTAACGAAAAATCCTATTCAACACTCTAGAACTAAACATATTGACACTAGGCATCACTTTATATGAGATCATGTTAATAATCACGATGTAATCTTAGAATTCATTGATATGAAACTTTAATTGGTTGATATATTTACAAAACCTTTAAATGAAGAATAATTTGATTTCATTATTTCTTTTTTGGTCTATATTTCTCTTAATGTATTTCATGAATGGAGCTTTCATGAATTTATTTCATTTTCATCTTCCTTGATATCAAGTTTATTTCATATCCTTACTCCATCACTTAATGATTTTTGAAACACTTAGTCCCTTCACTCATGGAATTCATTGACAAATGCATCTCTCACGGATTTCACTCTTGTGAATTTTTAACGGATTTGAATTATGAAGTTTTATTTGTGAATTTTTTTTTCATATGATGCTCCTCTCCCATGAATTCTTCCTTATTCTTCTCATGAAAGATGAATTTTAGTGTGTGATGATTACTTGCAAGAATGACGATTTGATTTCACATGATATTTTGATTCAAATCATTTCACAAATTTGGTTCTTAATGGATTCCCTCCTTACCTTCCTTCCTCTTCTTAATGCAAAGTTTTGATGACAAGGGGAAGAATCTATCTCCTTAATGTTGATAACTTTTTATGTTGAGAACTTTTGATGTTGTTGTGATCACTTTAATTTTGATAACTTTTGATGTTAAGAACTTTTGAATGTTACCATGCAAAGATGTAATATCGATTGGATAAATTAGTGTGAAATTTGCTTGAATTTTTACCACACTTGCAATGTTGAATTGTTCTCCTTTTTGTTGATGACAAAGGGGGAAAAAAATGATACCAAAATATGACAAATTGATGATCAATTGGCATTGGCATTGGCATTGTAAATGCTTGAAACATGATTGGTATCGTCAAATACAAATACTTAAAAAATATCAAATGTTTGCTTGAAATATACCGTAATGTGGCATGATTACTTATAAATATTTCATTCCTAGTATCATGCTTGATTTTGTATCAAAATGATAAATGTCTATCATTATGATGAAATATCGAAATTACCATGCTTTATTTCGTATTGGAATCATGTCTCGGATTGATGAATCATCATTTTCTGAAATTTGAATCTTGGAAAGTTTCATATTTATAATCAAAAGTTAAGAGCAAAAATAAAATTTTGATAGTGGATACTCAAGGATTATAACCGCGTATCCAACATACTTCACAAAGCTCACTAGCCGAAACAAAATGATTTTAACTGAAGATGCTTTATGAAATCATACTTGATGATATTACATTATGCATAAGGATTTGAAGTACTTATGATTTAAAATCTTATGTTTTGGAATTATGTGTTATACTTTTGATCTTGATGATTTTTATGATAAATATTATCTTTCGATTTTAAATCATGATGCATGGTTTGAGTATGGAATGCTAGAGCATACTAAATATAAAAATGAATTAAGCTAAAAAACCTTAGCTATTTTTAATCTTATAAGAAACTATCTACATTGCTTTCATTGGATTTCTCGGAAAGTCATTTTGATGATGACTTTGGATTTGTTTTCAAATGAGATGATATGTTGATGTTTACAACTTGAGATGTACTATACATGAAATAATTTTCTTGATTCTCAAGAATATTTATCCAAACAAATTTTGATTCTTTCACATGATATGTTTTGAATTTATTTCTAAGTTTTTAATTAATTATTTTCCTATGATTTTGCCCCTTATTGACTAAGGATTTTGTTGAATTTTGGATTTTGATAATGAAACAAATTGATAAGTGTATATGATTTAATTTACATTTTGAGTGATGCAGGAAGCTTCAATTAAGGAGAGACAATTGAAGCAGGAAGAATCATGTTGGGCTGGAGCAAACATATCAAAAGATTGGACGTTGGGCCGGAGGATCGGTCGACGTATCGGCAGAAGGCTTCGGGTAGTGAATTCGGGCATTGGGCCAAGAAGAGTAGATATTGCACTAAGGATATCGGAGTTGCTGAGGTCAACTGGCCGATTGGGCAATAGGCCGTAAGCAAGGACGATGCGTTGAAGAATCGGACGAAGCGTCGATAAACCAATGACATGCCGAACAACATGATTTAAGCTTTGTAATAATTGTCTAAATCGAAGTTGGTTTTTAAGTGTGTAGGATTAACTATGATAGTAAGACATAAAGTAAAATGAAGTCCCGGGGTCAAGAACATAATTTCATTGAGAGTTCGAGAGTTAGTCGGAAGTCCGGACGTTTATCAGAAGTTCTGTTGGAATTGACCGAGAAGTCCTAGAGCTTGCCAAAGAAGCTCATCAGAACTCACCAAGAAGATCGTCGTGAAGTCCAGGATATTACCGAGAGTCCGCTGGAACATTGTCGAGAGATCGTTGGAATTCATCGGAAGATTGCTGGAAGCTCACTAGAAGAAATCAGACTTATTTAGCTTATTGTATGCATTAAATTTCATATTTAACATATAATTGGAGTTAGGATTGGGAGGTAATCCCACTAACTCAATTAGGGGCCAACTTGGCCCTTAACAAGGTTGAATTGGGCTGGAGTGAACAGCCCATTCAGCATCTGAAAGCCCAGCCGGCGGTGGCACCACTTGGGAGACAGTCTCTCGGGTTGTCTGGGTGGTGGTACCACCGGCAGTGAATGCTGCCAGTGGTGGTACCACCCCTATCAAGCGGTGGTACCGCCCAATGACAGACCAACGGCGGAAGTACCACCCAATAACGACGGTGGTACCACCAGTACCCTGAAATCCATGGATGTGACATTTTTTGGCTCCAATTTTGAAACCATTGGGGTCTATAAATACCTCTATCATCCCTGGTTAATTTACACAAGTATTGAGAATAAAAAGAAAAGAAACGCTACTGTAATCTTGTGTGAACTCCTCTCAAAGTTCTAAGTGTTAGAATACTTTGAGAGGGGAGTAAGTGGGGGTGTAAGGGTTATCTCCTAAACCTAGTAAAAGGAAAAAAGAGCTATAAAAGGTGGTTGTCTTCGCCTATTGAAGGAAGACCGATTGTTGATGCCGGTGGCCTCGACGGAAGAGGAATCGATGGAGTGGATGTAGTTCACGACGATTGAACCACTAAAAAAATCTTGTTTGCCTTTACTTTGAGCAATTTACTTTTATAGCAAACTGCCTCTCCTCCTTACTGTGCTTTTACTATGCCTACACTCGCATACGCTTTCAAGTTTCTGAAATCAATTTTCAACATACGAAAGAATTTTTGGAACCAATGTTTTTACCACTGCACTAATTCACACCCCCTCCCCCCCCCCCCCCGCCCCACCTCTTAGTGCTGACTCATTCCTAACAATTGGTATCAGAGCCTCATTATTTCTTATTTGGTTTAATACCAAAAAAAAATGGCTCTTTTCGGCTTTCAAGAAGGATTTTCTCTCTTTCGTACCTCCATGTTTAATGGGATGGACTACACATATTGGAAAACTCGAATGAGAGTTTTCTTACTTTCGTTGAATCTCGATTTATGGAATATAGTCGAATTTGGTTTTCAAAGGTCTTCTCTTCCAATAAACCATTAGAATGATTTTGAGAAGAAGACTTTTTCTCTAAATGCAAAGGCTATGAATGCCCTGTTTTGTGCCTTAAACAAAAAATAAATTTAATCGGGTTTCTACTTGTGAAATAGCTTTTGATATTTGGCACACCCTCAAAATCACACACGAAGGCACTAGTAGAGTAAAAGATAAATCTTTTAATACATGATTTTAAACTTTTTTGAATGAAGCCAAGCAAAACCGTTGTTGACATGTACACCCGTTTTACGAATATCGTCAATGGTTGAAAAGCTCCTAGCAAATGCTTTTATAATTTTAAACTCGTTAACAAGATCTTAAGATCTCTTTCTAAAAATTGGGAATTGAAAGTAACGGCAATACAAGAAACAAAGGATTTAAATAAATTTTCACTTGAAGAACTTATCGGGTCCTTGATGACCTATGAAATGACTCATAATGCACTTGACAAACATGAGAATCACCTTCCAAAGAATAGGAAGGATTTGACACTTCGAACAATAGAATACCACTTGCGTGATGATTCAAGTGATGATGATGATGACCTTGAACTTCTCATAATAAATCTTAAATAACTCTTAAAACAAGAATTAAAGAATAAAAATAAATTTAAAAAGAATGCAACTACTTGCTATGAATATAAGAAGAAGAAAGTAATTTGGGATGAATCAAGTTCGTCCGAAGATGAAGAACAAACTAACAAAGGCAAGGTAGTGAACTGCGCTTTGACGACTTTCGTCAACGAGGTAAACAACTCAAACGAAACCCCTTTACTTTATTTTAAAATTACTTGATGCTTTTCATGAGTTATTTTTAAATTAGTTAGTAAAACTAAAAAATAAAAATAAAAAATAATTAGGATCATGCTAGTAATTTTGAAAATGATAATGATAATTGCATGTTCTATAAAAATACAATAAAATATTAGATATAAATCAAATGCTTGCACACCAAATAAGATTAATATTATGTATATTCTTAAGAAGCAATAATGTGTATTTTGATTATTTCCGTATAGCTTTTGATTTTGATTAAAATTGCTCTATGTTTAATGAAATCATGTTTGATGATTTAATGATGCATAATAAAAATGTTAAAAGTCTTGATACCATGCTTGATGATTTTATACTATGCATGAGAATTTGAAGCAATGATGATTTGAGATCATGCTTAATGAGTTTATAGTTTGAAATTGTGCATGTTATACCTTGAAAACTTTGAAACCATGTTTTGATATCATGCCCAAAGTAGTGATGCATAATAATCAAGCTTAATAAGTTCATATTTCTAAATTATGCATGATGATTTTTATGATTCATGGCTTATTGATATTTGTCGTAATGAAAGTTGCTCTTTCAGTTTTAAACGATGATGCATGTTTTTATTTGGCATAAAAAAAATAAAGGCATGCTTGTATGAAATAAACAACTTAAAATGAAACATCTCTATCTTATTGATTTTTTGAAAAAAAGATTAATGAATCTATGTATATTATGCTTTTGTGAATCTCTTGGACTATGAAAATGAATTTGAATGAGTTTTATCCAAATCATGATCTTGATTTCTTGGAATTACTTGATATATATATATATATATATAGAATTAAAATATCTTCTTTGTACTCCTACGAATTTTTCTTGGTATTTTATCTAAAAATAAGATTTACTATATGAATCATGTCTTTTGGTATTCAATTGATCTTATCTTTCATGACATGATTTCTTTATATTTATGGCTTGTGTGCTTTGTAATATTTGAAATATTTTACACCATTATGTTTTTCCCTTCTTCTTTCTTGTTTACAATAATAAAAAGAGGAGAAGTTATGATCATGCATGGTAGAAATTTGATAAATTGATACCATCATAATGTGAAATATTTATGATTCGCAATGATGCATGCAATACTTATGATTTTATTATGATGAAGTATATGATGTATTGCAAATGATATGAATCATGATTTTTCTTATGAATTCTTGAAATTATAACTTGAGTCTTCTTTTTTAATCAAGATCATTTCCTATCATGCTTTTGAATTATAAAAGAAGAAATTTATCAAAAATGATATATGGTCTTTTGACATTCATGACTTGATTCTTCATCTTTGTTATTTATCCTTGCAATGATTTGAAAATTAAAATAAAGGGAAAAGAATTACAACATTGTATTCTTCCCTTCTATTTGACAATGACATAGGGGGAGCAAATTTTGCTAGCCTGCTAGATAGCTTGCATACTTAAAGAAGCAAAAATTTGATAGTTTGTAGATCATAAAGAGAAGCAAAAACACTTGCTCATCTCAAAAGATGAAAAAATTTGCCAATCTTTATATATGAAAAACTTGCTAGCTTGCATGTTCCAAAATTATGTTAAACCTACTAATTTGTTAGCTTGCAAATTGCATGGAGAAAGAATTGCCAGAAACTAAAAAATGCTAGCATGCACATTTCAAGTAGATGCAAAAACATGCTATCTTGCATATATCAAAAGGTGTAAAATTTTTTGCAAAAATCTCACTAGCTTGCATGATAGAAAATTTGTTAGCTTGCTTCATGTAAAACATTGCTATCTTGCTAGCTTGCTATCTTGCATTATTTTTCAAAAACTTGCTAGTTTGAACATTGAAAAGAAAAGCAAACATGCTAACTTGCACATCTAGCAAAATTTACAAACTTGCAAAACTCAAAATTGTTGCTAGCTTGCATGTTGTAAAATGATGTAAAATTTTGTTAGCATGGACTTTGCAAAGGGAGCAAAAATTGCTAGCTCAAACATTACAAAAGAAGCAAAAATTGGTAGCTTGCACTTCTCAAAAGAGAAGAAAGAAAATTACTAGCTTGCATGATGATAAAACTTGATATTATATTTGTTATGCAATGATTTGAAATTATGTCTCAAACACTTGATAGTTGAACTTCTCCTTTTTGTTGATGACAAAGGGGGAGAAGTATGATGTTATGCATAAGTTTATGATAACATGTTGCTTGGATTTTTGAATCCAAGAGTTCTATCAATATGGCATATTAATAGGGGGAGTTTGTTTAAACTCCGTCATCAATTGGTTGTCATCATCAAAAAGGGAAAGATTGTTGAATCTCGGATTTTGATGATGAAACCAATTGATAAGTGTTTATAATTTAATCTACGTTTTGTGTGACACAGGAAGCTTCGATCAAGAAGAGATAATTGAAGCAGGAAGAATCATGTTGGGCCTGAGCAAACATGTCAGAAGATTGGATGTTTGGCCGGAGGATCGTTTGACGTATCAGTAGAAGGCTTCGAGAAGTGAATTCGGGCATCAGGCCAAGAAGAGCGGATATTATGCCAAGGATATCGGAGTTGCAGAGTCAACTAGCCGATTGAGCAATAGGCCACAAGCGAGGACGATGCGCCGAAGAATCGAACGAAGTGTCGATGAACCGATGACATGCCAGACAACATGATTCAAGCTTTGTAATAATTATCTAAATTAAAGTTGGTTTTTATGTGTGCAGGATTAACTATTAGAGCAAGGCATAAAGCAAAATGAAGTCCCTGTTAGGATCGAGAGCACTAAGAGGGGGGGGGGGGGTGAATTAGTGCAGCGGAAATCTTTCAGCGATTAAAAACGAAAGCTGCGTTCGTTCGATAAAAACTATTTTGATGCAAAAGCCAATTCTAAGATTACTTATGATTAAGTGCAGTTTATGTCTAAACACAGTTTGCGTCTAAGTGCAATTTACGCAGTTTGCAGTTTGCGTCTAAATGCAGATTGCGTCTAAGCGCAGTTTGCATCTAAGCGCAGTTTGCGTCTAAGCTCAGATTGCGTTTAAGCGCAGTTTGCATATAAGCGCAGTTTACGTCTAAACTCAGATTGCGTCTAAGCGTAGTTTGCGTCTAAGCGCAGTTTGCGTCTAAGCTCAGATTGCGTTTAAGCGCAGTTTGCGTCTAAGCGCAGTTTACGTCTAAAATCAGATTGCGTCTAAGCGCAGTGCAGTTTGCGTCTAAACGCAGTTTTACGTCTAAACACAGTTTGCGCAGTTTACGTCTAAACGCAGTTTTAAAGGGATCTAAACTTAGAAACTTCGTTCGTAAAAGCGCAGAATACAGTTTTGCAGAATCAAAACGTAAACTGTAATGTATGAAAACACCGATTTACGTCTGAATGCAGATTCGGAAAGATCAGCACTTAGAAACTTGTTCGTAAAGGCGCGGAGAGCAGTAGCTATGTAGGAGGTTTGCAGTAATGATAAAGTGCTCAAAATAAACGCAAACCAGAGATTTAGAGTGGTTCAGTCAGTCTTGACCTACTCCACTTTTGGCTTCCTCCACCGACGAGGTCACCGACGTCAACTAGAAGCCTTCCTTCAATAGGCGAAGGCCAACTACCCTCTTACAGATTCACTCGTTTTGACGGGCTTAGGAGACAACCCTTACAGAAGTTTTCTCTCCTCTCTTTACAACTCAAACTTAAAGAATAGAAAGAGGAGAACTAACAGTTTTGAGCTCCAAGAAACACAGAAAGATAGCAAGATTTCGAGTGTGTGTTCTGTGCTTTCAGTGCTGAATGGGTGGGGTATTTATAGGCCCCAACCCAGTTCAAATTTGGAGCTCAAAACGATCAAATCCCGGAATTCCGGGATCAGGTGGTTGCACCTCCTGACTGGAGAGGTTGCACCGCCTGGCAGAGCTCGAAGATTGAGCCCAGGCGGTGCCACCTCTTGACTGAGGCGGTTGCACCTCTCTGCCAGAGCTCGAAGACCGAGCTCAGGCGGTGCCACCTCTCTGTCAGGGAGGTTGCACCGCCCAGTCTTGCTCGAAGACTGAGCTCAAGCGGTGCCACCTCTCTGTCAGGGAGGTTGCACCGCCTAGTCTAGCTCGAAGACTGAGCTCAGGCGGTGCCACCTCCTGGCTGGGAAGGTTGCACCGCCCAGTCTCGCTGGGAGGCTTAGCCCAGGCGGTGCCACCTCCTGGCCTAGGAGGTTGCACCTCCTGGTGCAATCAGGGTCCGAATGGTTAGCTCCATTCGGCCCAATTTCAGTCTTTCAGAGGCCCAATTGCCCCAAGATTAAGCTAATGGGATCACCTCCCATTTTCCAACTTAATCAATGTGCTAACTACGATTAGATCTAAGACAATTTCTGCAGCTTTGCTTCGGTTCGTCAATCGCTTCTTCCTACGAGTTTCCGGCGAACTTCCGTCGATCATCCGATGAACCCTCGGTGATGCTCCTGCGGACTTCCGGCAAACTCCTGGACTTTGCGACGATCCACTTGGCGAGTTCCGACGAGCTTCGCTTGGCAAGCTTCTGGACTTCTCGGATCTGTTCTCGCAGAACCTCCGACGACCGTCCGAACTTCCGTCGAACTCTCGAACTCCCAACGTGATCATGAACTTGACTCCGGCGCAACTCCTGCTGCTTGTCTAACTTTCATCGTAGTTAATCCTGCACACTTAAAGAAAAACTTCGATCGAGACAATTAATCCTAAGCAATTAACCAAGTTGTCCGGCATGTCATTGGTCCCTCGACGCTTCGTTTGATTCTTCGGCGCATCGTCCTCTCCTGCGGCCTATTGCCCAATCGGCCAGTTGACTCCGCAACTCCGATATCCTTGGCACAATAACCGCTCTTCTTGGCCCGATGCCTGAGTCCACTGCCCGAAGCCTTCTGTCGATACGTCCACCGATCTACCGGCCCGACGTCCAATCTTCTAACATGTTCCTCCGGCACAACATGATTTTCCTGCTTTAATTGTCTCATCCTGATCAAAGCATCCTGCGTCACTCAAAACACATATTAAATCATAAACATATATCAAGTAGTTTCATTATCAAAATACGAGATTCAACAATCTCCCCCTTTTTGATGATGACAACTACTTGATGACGGAGTTAAACTTAACTCCCGGAGTTTAAACAAACTCCCCCTATCAATATGCCATATTGATAGAACCTTGAATTCAAACTGAATTCAAGTCATTGCAATATTCATCATGAATACTTGCAACACGTCAACATGAACATATGCATAAACTTATGCATCACATGTCATGTCATCAACATACTTTCATCAACATACTTCTCTCCCTTTGTCATCAACAAAAAGGAGAAGTATCACAATCAAGTGTTTGTGATATTGGTTCAACTCATTGCATGAAAAACATAATATCAAGTTTTATCATCATGCAATTTTGCTAGAAAATATAGCAAGTGTTGAATCATGCTTAGAATATTCAAGCTATCAAGTTTTAGATATGCAAGTTTTATAGCATACAAGATAGCACTTGGTATGAAAATTAGAGATGTTCAAGATAGCAAATTCTACATCATGCAAGCTAGCAAATTAGAGATGTTCAAGAAGGCAACTCTTGCTTCTTGAAATATGAAAATTTTGTCCACTTTGCTAGTTGCGCAAGATAGCATGTTTTGCTTCTTGAGATAGGCAAGATAGCACCTTTGTTCTTTTTGTTTCTTAAGATGTTCAAGATAGCAATTTCTTCTCTTTTGAGAAGTGAAAATTTGCTTTCTTTTTGAATTGTGCATGCAAGTTATCTCCTCCTTTGTCATTGTCAAAAAGAAGGGAAAACCCTTTCTGTCAATTTCTAAATCATGACAAAGGTGAGTAATCATTTTTATTTCAAAATTCCATAATTGAGATAAACCTTGAATTCAAATCAAGGCAATTTTAATCAAGGTTCATATCATATGCAATACATTACGTAGAAAGCATAAGTATTGCATGCATCATTTTAGCAACAAATCGTAGCATTTCATCACATGGCAAGATATCATCAAGTAGAATTACGATGCAAGTTCTTGACATCTTAACATGATGAAAATTCAAATATGGCACTTATAGTATCAATTCATATATTTCTCCCCCTTTATCATCAACAAAAGGAGAAGTAGCTCTAGCTATTTTAAAATATATGCAAGTTTTTATAACATGAAGCTATATTTTCATCACAACATATAAGCACAAAAGCATAGCAAGATTCTTAGGTTCAATCATGGCAATTCAACACTTGCTTCATGTGCAAGATTGCACTTGCTTTTCTTTGCATGTTTTAACTAGCAAAAGCTTTCTCCCTTTTGTTTTTGTCGAAAAGAAATGAGAAATCAATGGCCAAAAAATTTTTAATTATTATACAGGCCATATTACAAAATCTTATCATGATATCAAGAAAGTTCAAGAAGGACATGATCCATTCAACAAATCCTTTTAATAGGGCAAAGGAATTATATAACCAAGAATCATGATGAAAATATTTCAATATCATAGATCAAGTCATGATTCGTGATTCATCATAAAGCAAATTAATTTCCAGTCATCACATAAGGCATTTAACGAATTTTTGAAACATAGAAGAATGATTAATTTAAGCATGTAATGTTTCAATCAAAATCAAGTCATGAATACCAATACTTTCATATTGTGAGTATCAATTCATGAATACCAAAAGATATTATTTGTGATTTCAATTTTGCAAGATCATGATTATGATTTAGACATAACTTATTCAAATCAAATCGTCAACTTGAAACTCATAATCAAGTCATTAAAATTAATTTCGAAATTCACAAAATATCATGAAATCAAAAGACAAGTTGCATTTCATTTGAAGAACTCCTTTTTGATAAATGTAGGGAGCATAATGAACGATCTTGATTTATAAAGAGCTTCATGTTATAATTATCAAGATCATGATTTTAATAATTATTCTCTTTAGTAAAGAATCACAAAAGCACTTTATTTTTGCATAAGAAATCTCATTGTATTATGATTTATAAATTCTTTCTCTGCACATGAATCATAGGAGATATGTATGTGAAACAAATCTTTGCAAGCAAAGACACTATCATTCATATTTCAAGATGGAATTTATAAGCAGGAATCATTTCATCAAATCCATTTTAGAAAAATATTTTTCAAAAGTGTATGAGAAAATCCGATTGTTAGGATACCAATTGTTAAGTGAATCCGAAAATGAAATTAGTACTTTCATGCATTCAGATAAGATTTTGCTATAGATTTTCAAGTTCAATTATGAAGATAAAACATGCTCATGATCATAAAAATTTATGTATCCAAAACATATAATTTCCAACATGTTATAGTGTAAAATCATCATGGCAATTAAGTGTTTTGAACATTGAATCAAGAATGTCCGAAAAATAATCTTAACACGTTCATGCATTCGAGCACATTTTTGCCATAGTTTTTCAAATATACTCATGAGAATAACACATGCTTATCATCGGCTTAAAATCTCATGCATAAAATTGTTAATCAAAATATTTAATTTCATCATTATGCATTTCTTCAAATCAAACATGATCTTTAATCAAAATCGAGAAATAACAATGGAAATCAACGTAATACACATTATTACTTCTTAACCATGATTTCATATTTTCAATCAAGATCATTTTATTTGTTTATCATAAAATATGTAATATTATCATTTTCGAAATTACTTAGTATAATCATAATAATTTTTTTTTTAACATGTAATTTTTAAGAAAATTAATTCTAAACTAAAAGAGAAAAATACATCATGAAAGCATCAAGTAATTTCAAAATAAATTAGGGGGATTTCGATTACCTCATCATTGTAGGCTGTTAAGGCGTAGTTTGCCGCCTTGCTTTTGTTGACTTTGTCTTCTTCGGAGGAGCTCGATTCATCCCAATTTTTGTTCTTCTTCTTGCATTTAAAGCAAGTAGTTTGATTCTTTTTGCTTTTTAATTTTCGTTTCATTTGTAGTTTAAGTTCACCATCACTTGAGCTTATGCTCGAGTGGTCTTCAAATGTTCTATGTCCCAAATCCTTCATATTCTTTGGAAGGTTGTTTTGTTCATCATTGTCCTCATCACTTGAGTCATCGCTCAAGTGGCATTCATTTGTCCAGAGTTCCAAATCCTTCCTGTTCTTTGGAAGGTAATTGTGTTCAACATGTTCATCATGTGCATTGTGCACCATTTCATATGTCATCAATGAACCAATTAGTTCTTCAAGTGGTAAGTTGTTTAGGTTTTTAGCTTCTTGTATTGCAGTTACTTTTGAATCCCACTTCTTAGAAAGAGAACGCAAAATCTTGTTTACGAGTTCAAAGTCCGAAAAATATTTTCCAAGAGCTCTTAAACTATTGACGACATCCGTGAAACGGGTGTACATGTCGCCTATAGTCTCGCTTGGTTGCATTCGAAAAAGCTCGAAATCATGCAATAAAAAGTTAACTTTCGAGTCTTTGACACTACTAGTTCCCTCGTGCGTGATTTCAAGTGTTCGCCAAATGTCAAAAGCTGTTTCGCACGTAGAAATCCAATTGAACTCATTTTTGTCCAAAGCGCAAAATAAGGCATTCATAGCCTTTGCGTTTAAAGAGAAATACTTCTTCTCCAAATCCGACCATTCGTTCGTTGGTTTAGAGGGAAGTTGAAAACTGTTTTCAATGATATTCCATAAATCCAGATTTAGAGAAATCAAGAAAACTCTCATTCGAGTTTTCCAATAAGTATAGTCCAATCCGTTAAAGAACGGTGGACGAAAGACCGAAAAGCCCTCTTGAAGAGCCATTTCTCTTGGGTGTAAATCCGAAATGAGAAATACCCCGCTCTGATACCAATTGTTAGGATCGAGAGCACTAAGAGGGGGGGGGGGTGAATTAGTGCAGCGGAAATCTTTCAGCGATTAAAAACGAAAGCTGCGTTCGTTCGATAAAAACTATTTTGATGCAAAAGCCAATTCTAAGATTACTTATGATTAAGTGCAGTTTATGGCTAAACACAGTTTGCGTCTAAGCGCAATTTACGCAGTTTGCAGTTTGCGTCTAAATGCAGATTGCGTCTAAGCGCAGTTTGCATCTAAGCGCAGTTTGCGTCTAAGCTCAGATTGCGTTTAAGCGTAGTTTGCGTCTAAGCGCAGTTTATGTCTAAACTCAGATTGCGTCTAAGCGCAGTTTGCGTCTAAGCGCAGATTGCGTTTAAGCGCAGTTTGCGTCTAAGCGCAGTTTACGTCTAAAATCAGATTGCGTCTAAGCGCAGTGCAGTTTGCGTCTAAACGCAGTTTTACGTCTAAACACAGTTTGCGCAGTTTATGTCTAAACGCAGTTTTAAAGGGATCTGAACTTAGAAACTTCGTTCGTAAAAGCGCAGAAGACAGTTTTGCAGAATCAAAACATAAACGTAAACTGTAATGTATGAAAACACCGATTTACGTCTGAATGCAGATTCGGAAAGATCAGCACTTAGAAACTTGTTCGTAAAGGCGCAGAGAGCAGTAGCTATGTAGGAGGTTTGCAGTAATGATAAAGTGCTCAAAATAAACGCAAACCAGAGATTTAGAGTGGTTCGGTCAGTCTTGACCTACTCCACTTTTGGCTTCCTCCACCGACGAGGTCACCGACGTCAACTAGAAGCCTTCCTTCAATAGGCGAAGGCCAACTACCCTCTTACAGATTCACTCCTTTTGACGGGCTTAGGAGACAACCCTTACAGAAGTTTTCTCTCCTCTCTTTACAACTCAAACTTGAAGAATAGAAAGAGGAGAACTAACAGTTTTGAACTCTAAGAAACACAGAAAGATAGCAAGATTTCGAGTGTGTGTTCTGTGCTTTCAGTGCTGAATGGGTGGGGTATTTATAGGCCCCAACCCAGTTCAAATTTGGAGCTCAAAACGATCAAATCCCGGAATTCCGGGATCAGGCGGTTGCACCTCCTGATTGGAGAGGTTGCACCGCCTGGCAGAGCTCGAAGACCGAGCCCAGGCGGTGCCACCTCTTGACTGAGGCGGTTGCACCTCTCTGCCAGAGCTCGAAGACCGAGCTCAGGCGGTGCCACCTCTCTGTTAGGGAGGTTGCATCGCCCAGTCTTGCTCGAAGACTGAGCTCAGGCGGTGCCACCTCTCTGTCAGGGAGGTTGCACCGCCCAGTCTAGCTCGAAGACTGAGCTCAGGCGGTGCCACCTCCTGGCTAGGGAGGTTGCACCGCCCAGTCTCGCTGGGAGGCTTAGCCCAGGCGGTGCCACCTCCTGGCCTAGGCGGTTGCACCTCCTGGTGCAATCAGGGTCCGAATGGTTAGCTCCATTCGGCCCAATTTCAGTCTTTCAGGGGCCCAATTGCCCCAAGATTAAGCTAATGGGATCACCTCCCATTTTCCAACTTAATCAACGTGCTAACTACGATTAGATCTAAGACAATTTCTACAGCTTTGCTTCGGTTCGTCAATCGCTTCTTCCGGCGAGTTTCCGGCAAACTTCCGTCGATCATCCGATGAACCCTCGGTGATGCTCCTGCGGACTTCCGGCAAACTCCTGGACTTTGCGACGATCCACTTGGCGAGTTCCGACGAGCTTCGCTTGGCAAGCTTCTGGACTTCTCAGATCTGTTCTCGCAGAACCTCCGACGACCGTCCGAACTTCCGTCGAACTCTCGAACTCCCAACGTGATCATGAACTTGACTCCGGCGCAACTCCTGCTGCTTGTCTAACTTTCATCGTAGTTAATCCTGCACACTTAAAGAAAAACTTCGATCGAGACAATTAATCCTAAGCAATTAACCAAGTTGTCCAGCATGTCATTGGTCCCTCGACGCTTCGTCTGATTCTTCGGCGCATCGTCCTCTCCTGTGGCCTATTGCCCAATCGGCCAGTTGACTCCGCAACTCCGATATCCTTGGTACAATAACCGCTCTTCTTGACCCGATGCCTGAGTCCACTGCCCGAAGCCTTCTGTCGATACGTCGACCGATCTACCGGCCCGACGTCCAATCTTCTGACATGTTCCTCCGGCACAACATGATTTTCCTGCTTTAATTGTCTCATCCTGATCAAAGCATCCTGCGTCACTCAAAACGCATATTAAATCATAAACATATATCAAGTAGTTTCATTATCAAAATACGAGATTCAACAGTCCCAGAGTCAATAACGTGATTTTGTTGAGAGTTCGAGAGTTCGTTGGAAGTCTGGACGTTCGTCGGATATTCTATCGGAATCGACCGAGAAGTTCTGGAGCTTACCAAAGAAGCTCATCAGAACTCACCAAGAAGATCGTCGTGAAGTCCAGGATATTGCCGAGAGTCCACCGGAACATTTTCGAGAGATCATCAGAAGTTTGCCGGAAGAAACTAGACTTATTTATCTTATTGTATGCCTTAAATTTTATAGTTAGCATATAATTGGAGTTAGGATTGGGAGGTAATCCCACTAACTCAATTAGGGACTAACTGGGCCCTTAACAGGGCTGAATTGGGCTAAAGTGAATAGCCCATTCAGCACCTTAAAGCCCAACCGACGATGGCACCGCTTGGGAGACAGTCTCCCGGGTTATCTGGACAGTGGTACCACCCCTGTCTGGCGGTAGTACCGCCCAGTGTTAGACCAACGATGGTAGTACTGCCCAGTAACGATAGTGGTACCGCCAGTACCCCGAAATCCGGGGATGTGGCACTTTTTGGCTCCAATTTTGAAGCCATTGGGGCCTATAAATTTTCCTTTCATCCCTGGTTAACTTACACAAGTATTGAGTGTTAAAAGGAAAGAAACACTATTGTAATCTTGTGTAAACTCCTCTCAAAGTTCTAAGTGTTAGAATAGTTTGAGAGAAGAGTAAGTGGGGGTGTAAGGGTTATCTCCTAAACCCGGTAAAATGAGAAAGAGCTGTAAAAGGTGGTTGCTCTTTGCCTATTGAAGGAAGACTGATAGTGGATGCCGGTGGCCTCGACGGAAGAGGAATCAATGGAGTGGATATAGGTCACCATGACCGAACAACTATAAAAATCTGGTTTGCCTTTACTTTGAGCAATTTACTTTTATAACAAACTGCCTCTCCTCCTTACTGTGCTTTTACTACGCCTATACTCGCATACGCTTTCAAGTTTCCAAAATCGGTTTTCAACGTACGAAAGAATTTTCGGAACTGACATTTTTACCGCTGCACTAATTCACCCCCCCCCCCCTTAATGCCGACTCATTCCTAACAGATTTATCCATATAAACCATGATATATCACTAGACTTCTTGATGTTTATGACTTGAATTGTATTATAAATTTTCTTATATTTATGATTTGTATGTCTCATGATATGATTGAATCATTGATGTACAAGGATAGAAAATTGTTGACTTGCATATCTCAAAAGAGCCGACGGTATAACCACCCCCAAACTTTCCTCCACCTCTCCTCCACATCTCTAAACCTTTCTCCACTTCTAAGTCACCTTACTCTTCCTCTAGAAACCCAAGAAAACCCTTCTTTTCTACAAATATAAGGATCTATCTCAACCATCCTAGAGATCACTACAAGGGGAATCCTTAAAACTTTTCTCTCAATTCATTAATTGATCTTGCTTCTTATATGATGTTCTTTCATTGATAATATATGCAATTTCATAGCACCTAGAAGATCCTTAAGGAACAAAGGAAAGAGGAGATTAGAGGAAACCTTTGATTCTATACTCTTTGATTCCCTTCAACATACCCTTAAATTCCCAACCTTTGAGTCTAAAAGTGCACATAAGGGAAAATATGTAGATCTAGAAGAATTGAGTAATTTGGAACCAATCCAATGGTTCGCTAACTTAGATGTCCTTCAAATTCTTCAAATTAGTGAACCCATTTATCCTAAACTTGTTTGGTTGTTTTATAACAACTTGCATGTGGATGAACACGATAGGGTACCCATTACGTATAGTATAATTTGTAACCTTATAGGAATTTCTGAGAAAAAATCGGTTGGAATTACATATTCTAAGGCTTTAGGTATTATCTTTTGAAACCTAGATTTGTCTATCATTCCAAAAAGTTGAGAACATTTGCTACCTTTCAACACAAAGTTGCTTCATCACATCATGATAAGTATTCTACTTCCAAAACAATACCATCTTGATGAAATTAGTCAAATGGAATTAGGAATAATGTATTGGATTATGACAGAACATGATAACTATTTTGGATATCTGATACAAAAAAACATTATTGAACTATCAAACATAGTTATTCCACTAGATGAAAAAACTATGAAACTAGATAGATTTAATGTCATTGATAGAAACCTATTAAAAAGATTAAGATATATAATAAGAAATAGTATTTGAACTAGATTACCTAGGAGAACTAATCCTCCCCTACCTAAACTAGAACTAGAAACACCAATATATAGAGAAGTCAGTCTCCTCCTACTAGTCCCTTTGAGGCAGCACATCCAACGGAGCCAGCACCCTCATCATCTGTTGAGTCCATGGTGACTCGACTAGATCGAATTGAACTACGTCAAGATCAAATCTTAACTAAGGTACAGTAAATTCATCAACAACTTGACACTTTTAATACGTAGTTTAATACTCTGTTTAGGTATTTTGGTTTCCCACCACTTAAATAGCTTGTATATTTCTCCTTTCTTTTTGTTGATAAAGGAGAAAACTCAAAAATACCCTGATGTATTGTACTCCTTATCCTTACACTCTATGATGTACTTTTTGACGTTATGTACTTTTCAATACTAGGATACACATCGTGATAATATTATGATGCATGCAACACTCTAGGCATGTTAAATCTTCCGAATACATGAGTTCCTTTTATACCTTTTTTGGATTTCTTGATTTTTCATAACTCGAGTTTTCTTTTTAAATCTAGATCACTTCTACATCTACAAGAAAGGGGATTTTCTTTTAGGTACCCATTTAACTTTGGGTCCCTTATAAATAAATCTACCATTCATTGAGTGACTTATGGTTTCTTTAGGAACCCAAACTAATTTAGGCAGACTATATTTTTTAAATGGACATTTGTAAGTAAAATGACCATATTTTTCACAAAAATTATATTTTTCTTTAGGTGAGACATGTAATGTAGGTCCTTTAACGAAGATAGTTGGCTTTTGTTGAGTGTTACTCACAAAGCCAATTCTTTCCTTTCTATAAATATGACCCTTATTATCAATGATTATATTTAAAGATTTATACTTATTTTAAAATTTTCTAATATTTCTTATAGTAAGATATTTTCTTTCTTAAGTGAATCAATCTCATCACACTCAGTGTAAGAAGCTAACATACTATCATCATGCTTATTTTTTAATTTATCAAATTTACTAATAAGAGAAGCATGCAACTTTTTTAACAACTTGTATTTTTTACCAACTAGCTTATATTCATCATATAGATCATTGAAAGTAATAAGTAAATCATCATAAGCTTAATAAGATTCGATTGAGTCACTTACCTTGTCATTGAGCACCATTAGAGCATAATTTGTAACATCATCTTTGTTGATTAGCTCCTCATCTTTGAATTCACTTGAATCATTCCAAGTTGCTTTAAGTGTATTCTTTTTCTTTGGTAGCTTCTTTTTCACTTGAGGACATTCATTTTTGAAGTGCCATAACGTATTACATTTATAGCAAATTATTTGGTCCTTTTGAGTTTACTTTTGTTCTTAAAGTCTTGTTTCATTTTGTTCCTTTTTAAGAATTTTTTAAACTTTCTTGTAAGGAGTGCTAAGTCATCATCATTATCATAACTAAAGTTTTCACTTAAGTGACATTCTTTAGTTCTAAGTGTCATATCCTTCATATTCTTTGGAAAGTTGTTCTCAAGTTCATCATATGCTATATACGTCATTTCATAGGTCATCAAGTACCTAATAAGTTCTTCAAGTGGAAAGCTATTTAGATCCTTTGCTTCTTGTATTATCGTTATTTTAAGATCCTAACTTTTTGGAAGGGATCTTAATATCTTGTTAACAAGTTCAAAATTAGAAAAAAATTTACCAAGTGCTTTTAGACCATTGACGACATCCGTAAAATGGGTGTATATGTCTCCAATGGTCTTGCTTGATTTCAGATAAAACAACTCATAGCTATGAATCAAAAGATTAATTTTTGACTCTTTAACCCTACTTATGCCTTCGTGTGTGACTTCAAGTGTGTGCCAAATCTCATATGCAGTTTCACATTAAAAACTCGATTAAATTCATTTTTATCAAGAGCACAAAACAAAGGGTTCATCGCTTTAGCATTCAAAGAGAAAGTTTTTTTTTTCTAATTATTCCATTCGTTCATTGGTTTGGAAGACTTCTCAAAACTACTTTCAATGTTCTATAATTCAAAATTTATAGAAAGCAAGAAAATTCTCATTCTAATTTTTCAACATGTGTAGTCCGTCCTATTGAACATAGGAGGACGAGTGATAGAAATGCCCTCTTGATTATCGACAAAAGCCATCTCTATTGGGTTTTAAACCAAATAAAGAGTAACCTTGCTTTGATACTAATTGTTAGGATCATGAATGACACTAAAAGGGTGGGGTGAATTAGTGCAATCGTAAAAATTAAGTCGATTCAAAACTTTCAGCTTGATAAAAACATATCGGAAAATATATTGAAAGTGTGCTTGACTTAGAATAAGAGTGATAAGCAATTAAGGCAGAAAACAATAGTAATAAAGTGTAACAAGATAGCGCACACTAATTTTATAGTGGTTCGGTCGTCATGACCTATGTCCACTCCTGATTCCTCTTCTGTTGAGGCTACCAGCATTCACTAATGATCTTCCTTCAATGGACGAAGACCAACCGCCCTCTTACAACATTTTCTCCTTTTCACAGGTTTAGGAGACAACCCTTACAAGCCTCACACATCTCTTGAATGATCACAAAGCTAAAGAAAGAAGAGGAGGACACCTAATACTTTTTCAACACTTTCACACCCCAAAATCTCAATACTTTTGTTCACACTTTTGTTCCCTTTCATGCAGGAAAGAGTGGAGTACTTATAGGCCTCAATGGCTTCAAAAATAGAGTAAAAAAGAATCTCATCTCAAGTTTCTAGGGTACTACCAATACCACCGCCAGTATTGGGCGATACCGCTGCCTACAAACTAACACTAGGTGATACCACCACTTGATAGAGCCTTGGAGACCATGCTCTGGTAGTACTATCGTTTGACAGTATTAACTACTGATGGTACCATCGCCCAGTTTGGGTGGTACCACTACCTAGATCACTTGGGAGGCTGAGCCTCAAACGGTTTCATCACCTAGTCTGGGTGGTGCTATTAGGACCAAGTCAGCACTAAGAGAGGGGGGGGGGGGGGGAAAGCATGGTGTCACGGACAAACTTCGAAACAGGGTGTTTGATGTAATGCTTATGTATGTCCGTGTCTTTTGGCATGTTCATGCCTTGTACAGCATGTAGAGGGGCGGTCGAAAGCTTAATAGTCCCATTTTAGTTGGGTGGTGGCCTCTTTAGGCTTGTAAATAAAGGTTTTGTCATGTGGACACGTGCGAGAGATTTTCTGTCTGTAATGGATCATTTTACCCTTTGTTGTGCCACTGTTCAGAGCTTGTAAAGTCTGTTTGTAATTTGCATTGTTTATGAAGTGTTTTTCAGAGATGTTTGCTTGTGGATCCCGATTGAGGCATTCTCTCTAACCCGTTCTCTCTTTTGGTGGTCCTAAGGGACAATGGGAGGCTTCGGGGAGGCTGACCTTTGCGGACGGACACGCAAGGGTGCCGCACGACTTAGGCAAAACCAGCTAAGTCCGTGACAAATGGTATCAGAGCGGGACAAACACTCATAGAAACACTTAGCATGCAAACGTGGGGGACCTAGCGGGGCTGTGTTGAGGGCAGTCAGCACACGCGCGACCGTTTGAGGGAAAACGGGCATGGAGATGTAGGGAAAAGGAGTCGCTCGGAGGAGCGGGCATCTGACATTGGCATTCAGAGGAATGGCCAACCCTTCGCGCAAGAGGCACCATGAGAACAAGCAAGCTTGGAAGAATGTGGAGCGCACAAAGGTGTTGGGATGGCTGAGTTTGAGCTACGGTTCAACGTTGACAACTATACTTGATGGTGCTCAAGGCAAGCGAGACGCTTGGTAAAGGATGAGACCATCTAAGGTGGAATGAGTTGCTCAACGACCAAAAGAGTTATGCAAAGCTCACAGAGGTGAGGGGAATTGCTAACTCGAAGAATTAGGTACTCATGCATGGGCTTGTATGCGGACGATGGAATGTTCGCGGCCATCCCAAGGCGACCGAAACTCGGCGCCATAGAGCATTGAAACTTTCTCTTCGGCATGTGAAGGATACGTCCGTAGGAGGCTGAAATGTGCAATGAGTTCAGCATGTTGCTAGGCCTTGAGGGGTGCAGCGGGGACTGTATTGACGGGGAGTCGCAATCTAGCAAGTGCGTTTGCAAGAGGCAGAACAATGCACAGTTTGTTCAGTAGATCGGAGTAGTCCAAGGGGATGGTGGTCTCCAAAACGAAGAGAGATGTTGCTCCAATGGGATAGCTATCCAGGAGGGATAAGTCCTGGCTCTCTAGAGGGAGAATCATGTGAGACGGACCTCACATGTTGAGGAGGAGTACCTCAACAAACAACAACTCCACGAAGCTCGATGGACTGAGCAAGCGGCGAGGAGTCATCGTATGATCTCGTTTGAGAGAATGCATTAGTGGATGCATTGCGAGATCAAGTGGGGGAGCGACCCAAAGCAACTTAAATGAAGGCACACTTGGAGTCGATGTGGAGATCAGACTCAAGGGAGGGCTGACCCGTGGAATGGTGGGCGCGAGGGCCATCATCAACTCAATGTGAGAACGAGGAGCGGAACAACTTGGGTGTAACTTGGCGAAGTACTCAAGCCGCATGAAGGGAGCCAGCATAGAAGTTGGAACGTGGAGCAGAGGCACAGTGCTTTCCTTAGACAGAGGTCAAGGACATGAACTCTTGCAAAGGCAAGAGTAGGATCATGTTGTTCCATGGGTCCTTCATTCTGATGGAGTGGACTCATCTTGCATGGTGCCAAAGACGAAGGGAGCTTTGGGGCACATGCACCTTATCTCGGAGAAGCATTTGATGGAGGAACTAAGGCGACTCAATTTGCGGAGGCGAAGTTGGGTACAGAAGGCCTTAGCACGGGGCAAGAGGACGCAGAGGCGGGTACTCTTGAAGAATATGCCATAGTGTTGCCATTCGAGTTGCTATGAAGGAAGCGTTGCGTAGCGGAGATTGTGTTGGTAGGGGCAGAGGCCCAGGATCCAGACAATGGTGCACAAACTACAGTGAAGTCGGTGGACTTCGGGAGCTACTAGGCGACGGACTGTCCTAGAGCGGTGCTTCATCTAGGTGTGACCCAAGAGTGGGTGGATGAAGGTCGATTGCCAAAGGAGCGAACAAAATCGAAGGTGGAGGAGACCCTGCGATGTATTGGCATAGGCCACACATGGAGGGTTCACAATTCGAGTTTATTCCACAAGGATCAGAATGCAATGGAGATGTCACCAGGAGGCGACATGGTGCAGCGGATCGTGGTGGAACAGTTCGTGGCAATGCGATACACACGACATAGTCCCGAGAGGGACTTGATCATATGGAGGTATGATTGGGAGCTACTGGAAGCTCCACTTCGGTGAACAACACGACGACAAGAAGGGCTATGGATTCAAGGAGTGAAGGCCATGGTACCACAGAGGCGGGTCTTCCGGGTGTGCATCGAATTTTGCATCGGATGAAAACCTTGGTCATCAGCATATGGGGGCTGTGTTCCACCAAGGGAAAAGTTCGAATGCAAGTACCAGTGAGTTCCATGGGAGGAACTTGATCATGCAGAGGTATGATCGAAGCAGCTGGAGAGTTGGACTGCTCCAGAGCTCATATTCGCTTAAGGGAGCCCGGCAAGTCAGAAGATAAGGCCGAGTAAGCGAACGTTGCTACCAAGGAAGCTAAGGAGAACAGAATTGGTGCAAACCCTACAACATGATGGTAGAGGCCATGCATGGGAGTTGCAGTTTGTCTCTCCATCGACCAAACAGACTGCTTGGAGAACACAAAGGTGTTGAAGCAGGGGGGGTCGAAAGGGGCGAGGAAGCAACGACGAGTCCAGAGGGACTTAGCTACCCAAAATCAAGGATCAGTTAGAATGGAGGTGGACTCAGAGGAGTGCCACGGAGACATATCTACTGATCGTGAAGAAAAGGGATGCAGATGCGAGGCGACGGATAGTAGGGCCATGGGCATGGCAGCGTCATGGTACCGCAGAGGCGGGACTTCCGTGAAAGTCATTGATCCCTTGCTCTCATGGAGGGAGAGCACTTGGTCGTGAAAGGGGCCAAGGAGGTGGAGAATGCAGAGACAATCTTCAAGTACCGAGACAAGGCTGAAGGGCAGAGGCCGAAGAACTTCGTAAGACCGGTGTCAATGTGCTTCTCATCAAGATAGCCGAAAGTGAAGGACTTCGGGTCATGCAAGAGTGCATAACCAAGGAACGAAGTAGGCAGTACACGGTGCTGTACCTTTGCTACTCAGAGGAGTAGGCGGCAGGGTTGATGGAGAAGACGGTACAATCCCAGAGGCGGCCAAACCTATGAGAGAACTACTCCAAGTTGGGGTGAAAACTTCCTGCATTCCAGAAGTTCGATGGCATTGAGAAGGTGAATCACAGTAGCTAACTCAACGCAAGGAGTGCAAACACTTCATGTGCTTCAGAAGTGTGAGCAAAGAGCAGGCGAAGGCCAGTAACTGGCTCGATGCATGAAGTACAACCTCGAGGAGGCAAGCGAAGTCAAGTAACCTTTGCCTTCTCAACTCTTAAGAGAATAGGCAAAACCGAGTACCCCAATTCTCTTATCTATCCAGCAGAGGAGCTCTGCATATGTTCAAAGACCCTTCGAAGATAATGAAAGACAATAGTCGTCAAATCCTCACCAATGGTGATCAGTGCTACTGAGAGTAGATTGTCCGCTTCATTTCCCAACGAAATACCAATCGAAAGCGGAAGTGATGCGAACCTACTTGGATGTGACAACTAAGTGAAAGAAGAGTCAATGAGCAAATTTTATGGAGGAAGGACCCAAAACTTCAGAAGTTTGCGAGACGATGCTCGTTAAAGCTCCAACAAGCATCCACCCAGTTCAAGCAGCATGTGGAATTTGAGAGACTGGCGTAGTAAGGATGGTCTTTTCCTTCATCTGGGGGATCCGCAAGAATCAACAAGGATCAACACAACTCAGCCAACCCCACACCAGAGTCAGAGTCATTGGTGAGTTGAAGCAGCATGGCGGATCAAAGGTTCGACTACTCAAAAACAACAGCGGAGAGCAGCTGGGAGCTAAGAGGCGCATTATAGCTGGAGCAGAAGATTGCAGACTCAGCAAAGGCGAGGAGTTGCAGTGTCGACAAAGGCTTCAACGAGGACGTCGAAGGAATAAGTGGGGGAGAATGTCACGGACAAACTTCGAAACAGGGTGTTTGATGTAATGCTTATGTATGTCTGTGTCTTTTGGCATGTTCATGCCTTGTACAACATATAGAGGGGCGGTCGAAGGCTTAATAGTCCCATTTTAGTTGGGTGGTGGCCTCTTTAGGCTTGTAAATAAAGGTTGTGTCATGTGGACACGTGCGAGAGATTTTCGATCTGTAATGGACCATTTTACCCTTCGTTGTGCCACTGTTCAGAGCTTGTAAAGTTTGTTTGTAATTTGCATTGTCTATGAAGTGTTTTTCAGAGATGTTTGCTTGTGGATCCCGATTGAGGCGTTCACTCTAACCCGTTCTCTCTTTTGGTGGTCCTAAGGGATAATAGGAGGCTTCGGGGAGGCTGACCTTTACGGACGGACACGCAAGGGTGCCGCATGACTTAGGCAAAACCAGCTAAGTCCGTGACAGTGGGGTGAATTAGCGTTGTTGTAAAAGTTACGTCGATTCAAAAATCTCGTTTGACAAAAGCTCGTATCAGAAATGTGATTAACTTAAAAGCGTGTTTGTAAGCATAGTGAAAGTAAAAAACAAGTACATCAGTTTGCAATATAAATAAAAAGCATGAAAGAAATGCAAACCAAGTTTTATAGTAGTTCGATCGTTATGATCTACATCCACTCCCAATTCCTCTTCACTCGAGGCCACCGACTTCCACTACCGATCTTCCTTTAATGGGTGAAGATCAACTACCCTTTTACACTCATTTTCCTTTTTATAGGCTTAGGAGAGAACCTTGACACCACTCTTTTAGACCTCACTCATCCCTTAGAAAGCTTCTAACTCTAGGAGGAAGAGACTCTAAATCCTAAGAGAGTTTCCAATTTTTCTTAAGTATTCTTTCCCCTCCTTTCAACTCAATTTCATGCTATGCCAAGCAGATATATTTAGGGTATTTATAAACCCCAGATGACTTCAAAAATAGAGCAAAAAAAGGTCTCATCTCGAGTTTCCTAGGTCTTGATGGTACCATTGTCTGTGTTGGGCGGTACCACTGCTTGTGCTTGGCAGTATTACCGTCTGTAGCATTGACACTAGGCCATACCATCGTCCAGTCTAGCATTACTACCACTTGACAAAACCTCGAAGATTGAGCTCTAGCGGTACCACCACTTGACATGGTGGCACTACTACTTGGCAGCATTAACTGCCGGTGGTACCACCACCTAGTTTGGGCAGTACCACCTCCTAGTTTGGGTAGTACCACCACCCAGACCTCTTGGGAGGCTGAGCCTCAAGTGGTTCCACCACCCACCCTAGGTGATGCCACCACCTAGCATGACTCCAAGTAGCCGAGTGGGCCATCATCCAGCCCAACTCAGCCCTAACTTAGGCCCAATGGCCCCCGAATTAAGTTGGCCTAATTCTAACCCAATTACAACTTAAAACTACTTCAATCTAGATATTTATTATAAATTATTAATCTCATATTATCTGGCATATCATTGGTTCATCGGCGCTTCGTCTAATCCTTCAATGTATCGTCCTCTTTTGCGGCCTTTTGCCCAATCGGCATGTTGACCTCCTCAACTCTGATCTCTTTAGCGCAATGTTTGCTCTTCTAGGCCCGATGCCCAAACTCATGGCACGAAGTCTTCTGCCGACGCGTCGATTGATCCTCCAACTCGACGTTCAATCTTCTGACATGTTCCACTCCGGCTTAACATTAATTCTTCCTACTTTAATTGTCTCTTCATAATCGAAGCTAGTCCTACGTCACTTAAAATGTAAATTAGATCATAAACTCTATCAATTGATTTCATCATCAAAATCCGAGATTCAACAATCTCTCCCTTTTTGATAATGACAACTAATTGATGACCGAGTTTAAACCAAACTCCCCCTATTAATATGCCATATTGATAGAAACATAAATTCAAACAAATTATGAATCCAAGCAACATGTCATCATATAATCATGCATAATCAAAATGTCAATACATCATTACATGCATGATCAACATAATTTCTCCCCCTTTGTCATCAACAAAAAGGAGAAGTGCAACTATCAAGTTTTAGAGATATGTAAGCTTAGCAATTTAGCAATTTTTTTATCACTTTAGACACGCAAGCTAGTGAGTTCTTTCTTCTCTTTTGAGAAGTGCAAGCTAGCAATTTGTTCCCTCCTTTGCAATGTTCGAGCTAGCAATTTTTTCTTCCTTTGCAATGCGCAAGCTAGCAAGTTTTTTGAGAATGTGAAGTTTAGCAAAGTTTTTGCTTCTCTTGAGAGAGAAACATTTTGCTTCTCGTTTACAATGTGCAAGCTAGCACATTTTTTGCTAATTTTTGTGATGCATAAGCTAGCAAGACTTTCTCCTTTGAGATGTGCAAGCTTACAAGTTTTGCATTTTTTTGCAAGCTGCAAATTGCTTTTCTTGAGATATGCAAGATAGTAATTTTCTCTCCCCCTTCATTATTGTCAAAAGAAAGGGAAAGATACAATAGTGCAAAATATTTCAATCATTACATGAGGCATATAAGTTATAAATACAAAGGTATCATGACCTGAAAGATATAATATCAAAGACTATGAAGGATTTAAGTCATGAATGCCGAAAGACATGATTTATTGATTTATAAAAAAAAATCTCAAGTATTAAATATGAAGAATTCAAGATCATGATTAAGATAAAGACTTTCCTATTGCAAAAACAGTCATGGGAGAACACATAAAGGATCTCGATTTATGTATAATATATCTCAATTCATCATGAATCATAAAAAAAAATAAGTTATAATTCCAAAAAATCATGATTCATTTGGAACATTCTCCTCTTTAGTAAATGACAAGAAGAAAGGAGAACTTGATTTATACATAAGAAATATCGAGTCATCAAGTGAAGGAATCATGATTCATTTGGAACATTCTCCTCTTTAGTAAATGACAAGAAGAAAGGAGAACTTGATTTATACATAAGAAATATCGAGTCATCAAGTGAAGGAATCATGATTCATGTGACAAAAAGATTGTCGATTCATGCATTTGAATAAATATATTTTAAACCATCATTACTTCAACACATCATGCATAATTTTAAAATGTAAAACCATCAAGCATGATACAAATATTTATTTTTAACTCATTCAATTTGTCAAATCATCAAAATCACTTTCAAGAGATTCTAAATTATATAACTAGATTCATCAATCTCTTATTGAAAATTGCCAAAGCTTTAAAGATAGAACTTTTCAAGAAAAAATATTTTTCTCTTTTTAGTTGTTTTAATTCATGTTATTGATTTCATATGAGCATACTCAAGTTTTTTTTTTATATACTTCTTACTAACTAATTTAAAATTATCAAACAACTCAAGTAATTTCATTGTAAGGTAAAGAGGTTTCAGGTGAGTCATTTACCTCATCGTCGAGAGCCACTGAGGCATAGTTCACCACTTTATCTTTGTTAGTTTGCTCATCGTCTTTGGATGTACTAGATTTGTCCCAAGTCGCCTTGAACGATGCTTGTGGGCAGGGTACCCATAGGCAGGCCACCTACATGCAGCGATAGCACTGGCAGGCAGGGCACTTGCAAGCAAGCTGCCTGCATGCAACGGCGGCGCTTGCGGGCGGGGCTCCGGCAGGCAAGTCACCTGCATGCAACAGCGACGCTCGTAGGCAGGCTGCCACGCAGGCGCTGCATTCGCCTACACGTTGGCGACACATCGCCTACAAGCAAGCCGCTTACAGGGGTGACACTCGCCTACGAGTGAGCGTCTGCGCGGGGGGGGGGGGGGGGGGGGGGTGCGGCGGTTGCCCTCAAGGGGCAGTGCCGCACACGAGCATAGCACCCGCGGGCGAGCCACCTACAGCGGTGCCTGAAGGGGCACCCGCCCACAAGGGGCGGCAAGGGTTTTTCTATGCAAAAGATAGTTTTACCTCTTAGAATTTCAAAAATTCTGAGTCTGTTCTTCTTGTCTGAATTACCAAAATACCCTTCATAATTCAAGAAATTCCCTATATGTCTCAAATTTTAAAAAAATATTAGTTAATTAAATAGTTTAATTAACTAATTTTATTATCTAGTAGTCCTGCATGATGATGATATTTACATATGATGTAAGATGTGGATGAATGATCGTGGACCGTGTGATGTGTGTGTACATGTGATTATTATTATTATTGGGGCCTGCGAGCCTCCATTTTATTTCTCATTTATTGTTGGGCCTGCGTGCCAACGATTAAGTTATAATAACACGAGGAGGTGCAGCGGGAGCGTGAAAGCACGATATTGGGACCCACAAGGCCGAGATGGACGATCGCGATGCATGGAGATGCGTCGAGATACTGATGGAATCAACAATGATGAGATGGATGATCATAGGGCATGGAGATGTGCCACCGTACACATAAATCTTGATGTGAGTGATTAGGCTCATTGGCTCAAGCTTGATCACATTAGGATGTGGTCCATAATTATCTGGTTATCTGGTGTGATTGCTCATTTGATGTGTGATTATTTATACACGTACTATATAAATATATAAATATATATATATATATATATATTTGCATGCGATGTAGATGTATATTAAATATATATGTGTGTGATACGTCATATTAGGAGACTAAATAAAAAATCCTCTTTCTTTATAATAATAAGTCGGTAAACATGATACAATCATATTGACCCATGTGACATTTCATCGTTATAGGTAGGGATCGATTCTCAACGTAAGTTGAGTTGGTCGAGTCACTCGAGGCTCACCTATTTCGTGATTTGCTATCTTGACTACTGTTGGGAAATCTTGGGGGCGACATCACATACACAGCGAAAGAACAGAAAATAAAATCCCAAATTCCCAAAGATATGTTCGTCGTCGTACGAAGATTGGCATGCAAAAATCTACGAAATAGAAAATCACGTGTGAGATAGATTGTGTTACCCAAGAAGATTGTATATCCCTGAATCCCTTCATATCTCTAGGAGAGGGTGAAGGATGCGGTATCCAAAATCTGAAAACTTTGAATTAATTGCTTATGCTAATGCGAATTTTGCTAGATGTAGATTAGATAAAAAAAGTACATCTGGAACATGTTAACTCTTAGGTCATGTACTTGTCTCTTGGTTTTCTAATAAACAAAACTCGGTTGCACTATGTACAATCGAAGCCGAACACATAGTGGCTAGTGCATGTTATGCACAAGTCGTATGGATGAAAAATACATTAGAAAATTAAAGAATTTATCTTAAGAACATTCCCATAAAAGGTGATAACACAAGTGCAACATGTTTAGCGAAAAATCCTATTCAACACTCTAGAACTAAACATATTAACATTAGGCATCACTTTATACGAGATCATGTTAATAATCATGATTTGATCTTAGTATTTATTGATACGAAACTTTAATTGGCCGATATATTTATAAAACCTTTAAATGAAGAATAATTTGATTTCATTATAAGAGAGTTTGGGATGTTAAATTGTTTGAGTGCATGATTTTGTTGTATTTCTTTTCCGGTCTATCTTTCTCTTGATGTATTTCATGAATGGAGCTTTCATGAATTTATTTCATTTTCATCTTCCTTGATATCAAGTTTACTTCATATCCTTACTCCATCACTTAATGATTTTTGAAACACTCAGTCCCTTCACTTTTGGAATTCATTGACAAATGCATCTCTCATGGATTTCACTCTTGTGAATTTTTAATAGATTTGAATTATGAAGTATTATTCGTGAATTTTTTTTTCATGTGATGCTCCTCTCCCATGAATTCTCCCTTATTCTTCTCATGAAAGATGAATTTTAGTGTGTGATGATTACTTGCAAGAATGACGATTTGATTTCACATGATATTTTGATTCAAATCGTTTCACAAATTCGGTTCTTAATGGATTCCCTCCTTACCTTTCTTTCTCTTCTTCATGCAAAGATTTGATGATAAGGGGAAGAATGTATCTTCTCAATGTTGATAACTTTTGATGTTGAGAACTTTTGATGTTGTTGTGATCGCTTTAATTTTGATAACTTTGTTCAGAACTTTTGAATGTTATCATGCAATGATGCAATATCGATTGGATAAATTAGTGTGAAACTTGAATTTTTACCATACTTGTATTGTTGAATTATTCTCCTTTTTGTTGATGACAAAAGGGGAGAAAAAATGATACCAAAATATGGTGAATTGATGACCAATTGGCATTGTAAATATATGCATTGTATCTTATTGTAAATGCTTGTATGATTATCATAAATGCTTGAAATATGATTGGTATCGTCAAATACAAATACTTAAAAAATTTCAAATGTTTGCTTGAAATATACCGTAATGTGGCATGATTACTTATGTGGCATGATTACTTATAAATGTTTCATTTCTAGTATCATGCTTGATTTTGTATCAAAATGATAAATATATATCATTATGATGAAATATCAAAATTACCATGTTTTATTTTGTATTGGAATCATGTCTCGGATTGATGAATCATCATTTTTTGAAATTTGAATCTTGGAAAGTTTCATATTTATAATCGAAAGCTAAGAGCAAAAATAAAATTTTGATAGTGGATGCTCAAGGATTATAACCACATATCCAACATACTTCACAAAGCTCACTAGCCGAAACAAAATGATTTTAATTGAAGATGCTTTATGAAATCATCCTTGATGATCTTATATTATGCATAAGGATTTGAAGTAATGATGATTTAAAATCTTATGTTCTGGAATTTTGTGTTATACTTTTGATCTTGATGATTTTTGTGATAAATATTATCTTTCAATTTTAAATCATGATGCATGGTTTGTGTTTGGAATGCTAGAACATACTAAGTATAAAAACAAATTAAGCTAAAAAACCTTAATTATTTTTAATCTTATAGGAAACTATCTACATTGCTTTCATTGGATTTCTTGAAAAGTCATTTTGATGATGATTTTGGATTTGTTTTCATTTGAGATGATATGCTATTGTTTACAACTTGAGATGTACTATACATGAAATAATTTTTTTGATTCTCGAGAATATTTATCCAAACAAATTTTGATTCTTTCACATGATATGTTTTGAATTTATTTCTAAGTTTTTCATTAATCATTTTCCTATGATTTTGCCCCTTATTGACTAAGGATTTTGTTGAATCTCAGATTTTGATGATGTAATCAATTGATTAGTGTTTATTATTTAATCTGTGTTTTGAGTGACGTAGGAAGCTTCGATCAAGGAGAGATAATTGAAGCAGGAAGAATCATATTGGGTTGGAGCAAACATGTCAGAAGATTGGACGTTGGGCCGGAGAATCGGTCGACGTATCGGTAGAAGGCTTCGGGTAGTGAATTCGGGCATCGGGCCAAGAAGAGCGGACATTACACTAAGGATATCAGAGTTGCAGAGGTCAACTGGCCAATTAGGCAATAGGCTACGAGCGGGGATGATGCATCGAAGAATCGGATGAAGCGTCGATGAACCAATGACATTCCGGACAACATGATTCAAGCTTTGTAATAATTATCTATATCAATGTTGGTTTTTATGTGTGCAGGATTAACTACAATAGCAAGGTATAAAGCAAAATAAAGTCCCGGAGTCAAGAACGTAATTTCGTTAGGAGTTCGAGAGTTAGTCGGAAGTTTGGATGCTTATTGGAAATTTTGCTAGAATTGACCGAGAAGTCCTGGAGCTTGCCAAAGAAGCTCATCAGAACTCGCTAAGAAGATCGTCGTGATGTCCAGGATATTACCGGGGGTCCACCGGAACATTACCGAGAGATCGTCAGAAGTTCGCCGGAAGATCGCCGGATGCTCACTAGAAGAAACCGGACTTATTTAGCTTATTGTATGTCTTAAAATTTTACGTTGCACATAATTAGAGTTAGGATTGGGAGATAATCCCACTAACTCAATTATTAGCCAACTGGGTCCTTAATAGTGCTAAATTAGGCCAAAGTGAATAGCCCATTCAGCACCTGAAAGCATAGCTGACGATGGCACCAGTTGGGAGACAGTCTCCCGGGTTGTTTAGGTGGTGGTACTACCCAGACTTGGCGGTGGTACCACCGGCAGTGAATGCTGCTAGCGGTAGTACCGCCTAGTGTTAGTCCAATGGCAGTAGTACCGCCCAGTAACGACGGTGGTACCGCCAATACCCCGAAATCCGAGGATGTGACACTTTTTGGCATCAATTTTGAAGCCATTGGGGCCTATAAATACCCCTCTCATCCCTAGTTAACTTACACCAGTATTAAGAGTAAAAAGGAAAGAAATGCTGCTGTAATCTTGTGTGAACTCCTCTCAAAGTTCTGAATATTAGAATAGTTTGAGAGAGGAGTAAGTGGGGGTGTAAGGGTTATCTCCTACACTCGGTAAAAAGAGAAAGAGCTGTAAAAGGTTATTGGTCTTTGCCTATTGAAGGAAGACCGATAGTGGATGTCGGTGGCCTCGACGGAAGAGGAATCGGTGGAGTGGATGTAGGTCACAATGACCAAATGACTATAAAAACTAGGTTTGCTTGTACTTTGAGCAATTTACTTTTATAACAAACTGCCTCTCCTCCTTATTGTGCTTTTACTATACCTACACTCGCATACGCTTTAAGTTTCCAAAATCAGTTTTCAACGTATGAAAGAATTTTCAGAACCGATGTTTTTACTGCTGCAATAATTCACCCCACCCTGCATCCCGTCCCCCCCCCCCCCCCCCCATCTTAGTGCCGACTTATTCCTAACAGTTGGTATCAAAGCCTCGTTATTTCTCATTTGGTTTAACACCCAAAAGAAATGGCTCTTTTCGGCTTTCAAGAGGGATTTTCTCTCATTCGTCCTTTCATGTTCAATGGGATGGACTACACATATTGAAAAACTCGAATGAGAGTTTTCTTACTTTCGTTGAATCTCAATTTATGGAATATAGTTGAATTTGGTTTTCAAAGGTCTTCTCTTCTAATGAATCATTGGAATGATTTGGAGAAGAAGACTTTTCTCTAACTGCGAAGGCTATGAATGTACTATTTTGCACCTTACACAAAAATAAATTTAATCGGGTTTCTACTTGCGAAACGACTTTCGATATTTGGCACAACCTCGAAATTACACACAAAGGTACTAGTAGAGTAAAAAATTCTAAGATAAATCTTTTAATGCATGATTTTAAACTTTTTCGAATGAAACCAAACCAAACCATTGTCGACATGTACACCCGTTTTATGGATGTCGTCAATGGTTTAAAAGCTCTTGGAAAATGCTTTTCTAATTTTGAACTCATTAACAAGATCTTAAGATCGCTTTCTAAAAATTGGGAATCGAAAGTAACGGCAATACAAGAAACAAAGAATTTAAATAAATTTTCACTTGAAGAACTTATCAGGTCCTTGATGACCTATGAAATGACTCATGATGCACTTGATGAATATGAGAATCACCTTCCAAAGAACAGGAAGGATTTGACACTTCAAACAATAGAATACCACTTGAGTGATGATTCAAGTAATGATGATGATAACCTTGAACATCTCATAATAAATCTTAAAAAACTCTTAAAACAGGAATTAAAGAATAAAAATATATTTAAAAAAAATACAACTACTTGCTATGAACGCAAGAAGAAGAAAGTACTTTGGGATGAATCAAGTTCATCCGAAGATGAAGAGCAAACCAACAAAGGCGAAGTAGCGAACTGCGCTTTAACGACTTTCGTCAATGAGATAAATAACTCAAACAAAACCCCTTTACTTTATTTTGAAATTAATTGATGCTTTTCATGAGTTATTTTTAAATTAGTTAGTAAAAATAAAAAGAAATAAAAAATAAAAAAATAATTACAATCATGCTAGTAGTTTTGAAAATGATAATGATAATTGCATGTTCTATGAAAATACAACAAAATGTTAGATATAAATCTAATACTTGTACACCAAATAAGATTAATATTATGTATGTTCTTAAGAGGTAATAATATGTATTTTGATGATTTCCGTATAGCTTTTGATTTTGATTGAAAATGCTCTATGTTTAATAAAATCATGTTTGATGATTTAATGATGCATAATAAAAATGTTAAAAGTCTTGGTACCATGATTGATGATTTTATACTGTGCATGAGAATTTGAAGCAATGATGATTTGAGATCATGCTTAATGAGTTTATAGTTTGAAATTTGCATATTATATCGTGAAAACTTTGAAACGATGTTTTGATGTCATGCCCAAAGTAGTGATGCATAATGATCATGCTTAATAAGTTTATATTTTGAAATTATGAATGATGATTTTTGTGATGGCATATTGATCTTTATCATAATGAAAGTTGCTCTTTCGGTTTTAAATAATGATGCATGTTTTTATTTGACATAAAAAAAAATAAAGGCATGCTTGTATGAAATAAACAACTTAAAATGAAACATTTCTATCTTATTGATTTTTCGAAAAAAGATTAATGAATCTATGTATATTTTGCTTTTGTGAATCTCTTGGATTATGAAAATGAATTTGAATGAGTTTTATCCAAATCATGATATTAATTTCTTAAAATTACTTGATATATAAATATATATATATTTTTTGAATCAAGATCTCTTCTTTATACTCCAATGATTTTTTCTTGGTATTTTATCTAAAAACAAGATTTACTATATGAATCATGTCTTTTGGTATTCAAATGATCTTATCTTTCATGACATGATTTCCTTATATTTATGGCTTGTATGCCTTGTATTGATTGAAATATTTTACACCATTATGTTCTTCCCTTCTTTCTTGTTTACAATGACAAAAAATGGAGAAGTTATGATCATGCATGGTAGGATGTAATATAATTTGACCAATTGATACCATCATGATGTGGAATATTTATGATTCGGAATGATATATGCAATACTTATGTTTTTATTATGATGATGTATATGACGTATTGCAAATGATGTGAATCATGATTTTTCTTGTGAATTCTTAAAATTATAATTGGAGTCTTTTTTTTGAATCAAGATCGTTTCCTATCATGTTTTCAATTTATAAAAGAAGAAATTTGTCAAAAATGATATATGGTCTTTTGACATTCATGACTTGATTCTTCTTCTTTGTTATTTATCCTTGTAATGATTTGAAAATTGAAATAAATGGAAAAGAACTACAATATTGTATTCTTCCCTTCTATTTGACAATGACATAGGGGGAGCAAATTTTGCTAGCGTGCTAGATAGCTTGCATACTTAAAGAAGCAAAAATTTACTAGTTTGCATATCAAAAAGAGAAGCAAAAAAGTTTGCTCATCTCAAAAGAAGAAAAATTTTGCCAATCTTTATATATGAAAAACTTGCTAGCTTGCATGTTCCAAAAATATGTTAAACATATTAATTTGTTAGCTTGCAAATTGCAGGGAGAAAGAATTGCTAGAAACGCAAAAATTCTAGCATGTACGTTTGAAGGAGATGCAAAAACATGCGATTTTGCATATATCAAAAGGTGTAAATTTTTGCAAAAAACTCACTAGCTTGCATGATGCAAAATTTGTTAGCTTGCTTCATGTAAAACATTGCTATCTTGCAAACTTGCTATCTTGCATTATTTTTCAAAAACTTGCGAGTTTTAATATTGCTAAGAAAAGCAAATATGCTAACTTGCACATCTAGCAAAATTTACAAATATGCAAAACTCAAAATTATTACTAGCTTGAATATTGTAAAATGATATAAAATTTTGCTAGCTTGGACTTTGGAAAGGAAGCAAAAATTGCTAGCTCAAACATTACAAAAGAAGCAAAAATTGCTAGCTTGCACTTCTCAAAAGAGAAGAAAAAAATTACTAGCTTACATGATGATAAAACTTGAGATTATGTTTATTATGCAATGATTTGAAATTATGTCTCAAACACTTGATAGTTAAACTTTGCCTTTTTGTTGATGACAAAGGGGGAGAAGTATGATGTTATGCATAAGTTTATGATAACATATTGCTTGGATTTTTGAATCCAAGAGTTCTATCAATATGACATATTGATACGGGGAGTTTGTTTAAACTCTGTCATCAATTGGTTGTCATCATCAAAAGGGGGAGATTGTTGAATCTCGGATTTTGATAATAAAAAAAATTGGTAAGTGTTTATGATTTAATCTGCGTTTTGAGTGACGCAGGAAGCTTCGATCAAGGTGAAACAATTGAAGCAGGTGTTAGAGCACTAAGAGAGGAGGGAGTAGGGGGGGGGGGGGGGGGGGGTGAATTATTGTAGCGGAAAACTTTCGACGATTAAAACTGCGTTCGTACGATAAAAGTGATTTCGATAAAAAAGTCGATTCGTAAATCACTTTAACTTGTGATCAAGTGAGAAGTAGTTAAAGCGAATCTATGAAGGCAGTTTGCAGTTATGATGGAAATCAGAATGTAAGTGCAAACTGAAATATGATGTTCGTACGATAAAACATATTTACATCTAAACCCCGATTCGGAAAATACTGAACTTTGAAACACAATCGTAAATGCGTAGAAGGCAGTAAGGTATTGAGGAGGTTTGCAGTAAAGATAACATGCTCAAAGTAAATGCAAACTGAGATTTAGAGTGGTTCGGTCAATCTTGACCTACATCCACTTTTGGCTTCCTCCACCGACGTGGTCACCGACGTCCACTAGAGGCCTTCCTTCAATAGGCGAAGGCTAACCACCCTTTTACATTTTCACTTCTTTTGACGGGCTTAGGAGACAACCCTTACAAATTTTTCTCTCCTCTCTTGAAAGATCAAAACTTGGAAGAAAAGAGGGAGGAGAATTTCTAGACTTTGGGTTGCCCTTTCATTGCTGAAAGGGTGGGGTATTTATAGGCTCCAACCCAGTTTGAATTCCGAGCTCAAAACTATCAATTCCCGGAATTCCGAGGTCTGGCGGTTGCACCGCTTGGCAGAGCTCGAAGACTGAGCCTCTGGGCGATGTCACTGCTTATCAGGGGCGGTTGCACCTCCTGCTAGAGCTCGGAGACCGAGCTTAGCCGGTGCCACCGCCTAGCCAAAGCTCAGAGACCGAGCTCAGGCGGTTGCACCTCTGTCAGAGGTGGTTGCACTGCCCAGCCAGAGCTCGGAGACTAAGCCCTGGGCGGTGCCACCGCCAACCTAGGCGGTGCCACCTATGGCCAAGTAATCTGGGTCCGAATGGGCTAATCCATTCGACCCAATTTGGGTCTGTCAAGGGCCCAATTGCCCCAAGATTAAGTTAATGGGATCACCTCCCATTTCTAACTTAATCATTGTGCTAACTACGAATTTCTTAAGACATTTACTGCAACTTGTTCCGGTGCATCAATCGCTTCTTCCGGCGAGCTTCCGACGAGCTTCCATCGATCATCCGATGAACCCTCGGTGATGCTCCTGCGGACTTCCGGCAAACTCCTGGACTTGCGACGATCCACTTGGCAAGTTCCGACGAGCTTCTTTGGCAAGCTCCTGGACTTCTCGGATTTGTTCCCGCAGAACCTCCGACGACCGTCCGAACTTCCGTCGAATTCTCGAACCCCCAACGTGATCATAGTCTTGACTCTAGCGCAACTCCTACTGCATGTCTTACTTTCATCATAGTTAATCCTGTACACTTAAAACAAAACTTCGATTGAGACAATTAATCCTAAGCAATTAACCAAGTTGTCCGGCATATCATTGGTCCCTCGACGCTTCGTCCGATTCTTCGGCGCATCGTCCTCTCCTGTGGCCTATTGCCCAATCGGCCAGTTGACTCCGCAACTCTGATATCCTTGGCACAATACCCACTCTTCTTCGCCCGATGCCCGAGTCCACAACCCAAAGCCTTCTGTCGATACGTCGACCGATCCACCGGCCCGACGTCCAATCTTCTGACATGTTCCTCCGACACAACATGATTTTTTCTGCTTTAATTGTCTCATCCTGATCGGAGCATCCCGCATCACTCAAAACGTAGATTAAAACATAAACACATATCAAGTGGTTTTATCATCAAAATACGAGATTCAACAGAAGGAAGAATCATGTTGGGCCTGAGCAAACATGTCAAAAGATTGGACGTCGGGCCGGAGAATCAGTCGATGTATCAACAGAAGGCTTCAGGCAGTGAATTCGGGCATCGGACCAAGAAGAGTGGATATTGCACTAAGGATATCGGAGTTGTAGAGGTCAATTGGTTGATTAGGCAATAAGCCGCAAGCGAGGACGATGCACCATAGAATCAGACGAAGCATCGATAAACCAATGATATGCCGGACAACATGATTCAAGCTTTGTAATAATTGTTTAGATCAAATTTGGTTTTTATGTATGCAGGATTAACTACGATAGCAAGGCATAAAGCAAAATAAAGTCCCAAAATCAAGAACGCGATTTCGTTAGGAGTTCAAGAGTTCATCCGAAGTCTGGACGTTCGTCGGAAGTTATGTCAGAATTGACCAAGAAGTCCTAGAGCTTGCCAAAGAAGCTTATCAGAACTCACCAAGAAGATCATCGTGAAGTCCAGGATATTGTTAGGAGTACGCTGAAACATTGCTGAGAGATCGTCGGAAGTTTGTCAGAAGATCGCCGGAAGCTCGTTGGAAGAAACCAGACTTATTTAGCTTATTGAATGTCTTAAATTTCGTAGTTATCACATAATTAGAGATAGGATTGGGAGGTAATCCCACTAACTCAATTAGGGGCCAACTGGGCCCTTAACAGTGCTAAATTGGGCCAGAGTGATTAGCCCATTTAGCACCTGAAAGCCCAACCGGTGGTGGCACCGCCTAGGAGACAGTCTCCCGGGTTGTTTGGGCAGTGGTACCGCCCAGACTGGCAGTGGTACTACTAGCAGTGAATGTTGCCAGCGGTGGTACCACCCTTGTCAAGTGGTGGTACTGTCTAGTGTCAGACCAACGACGGTAGTACCACCCAGTAACAGCGGTGGTATCACCAGTACCCCGAAATCTAGGGATGTGATACTTTTTGTCTCCAATTTTAAAGTCATTGGGTTCTATAAATACCTCTCTCATCCCTGGTTAACTTACACAAGTATTGAGAGTTAAAAGGAAAGAAATGCTGTTGTAATCTTGTGTGAACTCCTCTCAAAGTTCTAAGTGTTAGAATAGTTTGAGAGAGGAGTAAGTGGGGGTGTAAGGGTTATCTCCTAAACCTGGTAAAAGGAGAAAGAGCTGTAAAAGATTATTGGTCTTTGCTTATTGAAGGAAGACCGATAGTGGATGCCGGTGGCCTCGACGGAAGAGGAATCGGTGGAGTGGATGTAGATCACGACGACCGAACGACTATAAAAATATGGTTTGCCTTTACTTTGAGCAATTTACTTTTATAGCAAACTACCTCTCATCCTTATTGTGCTTTTACTATGCCTACACTCGCATACGCTTTCAAGTTTTCGAAATCGGTGTTCAATGTACGAAAGAATTTTCGGAATCGTTGTTTTTACCGCTATACTAATTCACCCACCCACCCCCCTCATAGTGTCGACTCATTCCTAACAGATTTATGCAAATAAACCATGATATATCACTAGACTTCTTGATGTTTATGACTTGAATTGTATTATAAATTTTCTTGTATTTATGATTTGTATGTCTCATGATATGATTGAATCATTGATGTATAAGGATAGAAAATTGTTGACCTGCACATCTCAAAAGTGTTGTGAAGCTTGTACTACCCATAGGCGGTAGCACTGCCTAGCTGCCGGTACCACCGCTCGAAACCACGCCCTATAAAAGAGCTTTTAGGGCCGACGGTAGGACCACCCCAAAACTTTCCTCCACTACTCCTCCACATCTCTAAACCTTTCTCCACTTCTCATTCACCTTGCTCTCCTCTAGAAACCCAAGAAAACCCTTCTTTTCTATAAATCTAAGGATCAATCTCAACCATCTTGGAGATCACTACAGGGGTAGTCCTTAAAACTTTTCTCTCAATTCATTGATTGATCTTGCTTCTTGTATGTAGTTCTCTCATTAATAATATATGTAGTTCCATGGCACCTAGAAGATCCTTAAGGGACAAAGGAAAGAGGAGATTAGATGAAACCTTTGATTCTATACTCTTTGATTCCCTTCAACATACCCTTAAATTCCCAACCTTTGAGTCTAAAAGTACACATAAGGGAAAATATCTAGATCTAGAAGAATTGAGTAATTTAGAACCAATCCAATGGTTTGCTAACTTAGATGTCCTTCAAATTCTTCAAATTAGTGAACCCATTTACCCTAGACTTGTTCGGTTGTTTTACAATAACTTATATGTGGATGAACACGATAGGGTATCCACTTATCTCTTATGGCATCACATACCCATTATGGATAGTATAATTTGTAACCTTACAAGAATTCCTGAGAAAAGAAGATGTTGCTAGTTTAGAGAATAATGAGACACAAAATTGATTGGAATTACATATTCTAAGGCTTTAGGTACTATCTTTGGAAACCTAGATTTGTCTATCATTCCAAAAGGTTGGGAACATTTGCTACCTTTCAACACAAAGTTGCTTCATCACATCATGATAAGTATTCTACTTCCAAAACAACACCATTATGATGAAATTAGTTAAATGAAATTAGGAACAATGTATTGGATTATGGCAGAACATGATAACAATTTTGGATATCTAATACAAAAAAAATATGATTGAACTATCAACAAAAGATATGATGCTTCCAAATGGTGGCTTGATTACTAGACTAATATATGCACATGACATAGTTATTCCACTAGATGAAAAAATTATGAAACTAGATAGATTTAATGTCATTAATAAAAACCTATTAAAAAGATTAAGATGTATAATAAGAAATAGTATTTGGACTAGATTACCTAGGAGAACTAATCCTCCCCCACCTAAACCAGAACCATAAATACCTATATATAAAGAAGTCAATCTCCTCCTACTAGTCCCTTCGAGGCAGCACCTCTAACGGAGCCAGCACCCTCATCATTTGCTGATTCCATGGTGACTTGACTAGATTAAATTGAACTATGTCAAGATCAAATCTTAACTGAGATATAGTAAATTCATCGACAACTTGACACTTTTAATATGTAGTTTAATACTTTGTTTAGGTATTTTGGTTTACCACCACTTGAATAGCTTGTATATTTCTCCCTTCTTTTTATTGATGAAGGAGAAAACTCAAAAGTACCCTGATGTATTATACTCCTTGATATGTTGTACTCCTTATACTTACACTCTATGATATACTTTTTGGCATTATGTACTTTTCAATAATACGATACACGTCGTGATAATATTATGATGCATGCAACACTCGAAGAATTAGGCATGTTAAATCTTCTGAATGCATGAGTTCCTTTTATACCTTTTTTAGATTTCTTGGTTTTTCTTAACTTGAGTTTTCTTTTTAAATCAAGATCACTTCTACATCTACAAGAAAGGGGGTTTTCTCTTAGGTACCCATTTAACTTTGGGTCCCTCATAAATAAATCTATCATTCATTGAGTGACTTATGGTTTCTTTAGGAATCCAAACTAATTTAGGCGGACTATACTTTTTAAATGGATATTTGTAAGTAAAATGACCATATTTTTTATAAAAAATATATTTTTCTCTAGGTGAGACATGTAATGTAGGTCCTTTAACGAAGATAGTTGGCTTTTCTTGAGTGTTACTCACAAAGCTAATTCCTTCCTTTCTATGAACATGACCCTTATTAGTAATGATCATGTTTACAGATTTATTACTTATTTTAAAATTTTCTAATATTTCTTATAGTAAGACATTTTCTTTCTTAAATGAATCTATCTCATCACACTCAATGCAAGAAGCTAACATACTATCATCATTCTCATTTTTTAATTTATTAAATTCACTAACAAGAGAAACATGCTCCTTTTTTAACAACTTGTATTTTTTTACCAACTAGCTTATATTCATCATATAGATCATTGAAAGCAATAAGTAAATTATCATAAGATAAAAGAGATTCGATTGAGTCACTTACCTCGTCATTGAGTGCCATTAGAGCGTAATTTGTAACTTCGTCTCTATTGATTGGCTCCTGATCTTTGGATTCACTTGAATCGTCCTAAGTTGCTTTGAGCATATTCTTTTTCTTTGGTAGCTACTTTTTCACTTGGGGATATTCATTTTTGAAGTGTTATGACTTCTTATATTTATAGCAAATTATTTGGTCCTTTTGAGTTTACTTTTGTTCTTAAAGTCGTGTTTTGTTTTGTTCCTTATTAAAAATTTTTTAAACTTTCTTGTAACGAGTACTAAGTCATCATCATTATCATCACTAGAGTTTTCACTTAAGTGATCTTCTTTGGTTGTAAGTGTTATATCCTTTATATTCTTTGGAAGGTTGTTCTAAAGTTCATCATGTGTTATATGTTAGGATCGAGAGCACTAAGAGGGGGGGGGGGTGAATTAGTGCAGCGGAAATCTTTCAGCGATTAAAAACGAAAGCTGCATTCGTTCGATAAAAACTATTTTGATGCAAAAGCCGATTCTAAGATTACTTATGATTAAGTGCAGTTTACGTCTAAACACAGTTTGCGTCTAAGCGCAGTTTACGCAGTTTGCGTCTAAATGCAGTTTGCGTCTAAATGCAGTTTGCGTCTAAATGCAGATTGTGTCTAAGCGCAGTTTGCATCTAAGCACAGTTTGCGTCTAAGCGCAGATTGCGTCTAAGCGCAGTTTGCGTCTAAACACAGTTTGCGTCTAAGCGCAGTTTACGTCTAAGCTCAGATTCGGAAAGATCTGAACTTAGACACTCGTTCGTAAAAGCGCAGAAGACAGTTTGCAGTTATAAGTAGAATCAAAACGTAAATGTAAACTGCAATGTAAAGATCGTACGAAAACACCGATTTACGTCTGAATGCATATTCGGAAAGATCAGAACTTAGAAACTTGTTCGTAAAAGCGCAGAGAGCAGTAGCTATGTAGGAGGTTTGCAGTAATGATAAAGTGCTCAAAATAAAAGCAAACCAGAGATTTAGAGTGGTTCGGTCAGTCTTGACCTACTCCACTTTTGGCTTCCTCCACCGACGAGGTCACCGATGTCAACTAGAGGCCTTCCTTCAATAGGCGAAGGCCAACTGCCCTTTTACAGTTTCACTCCTTTTGACGGGCTCAGGAGACAACCCTTACAGAACCTTTCTCTCCTCTCTTTACAACTCAAGACTTAAAGAACAGAAAGAGGAGAACTTTTGGACTTTACACAAATTTGAGCTCTTAGAATCACAGAAAAGATCAAGAATTCGGTGTAGGTCTGTATCTTTTCAGTGCTGAATGGGTGGGGTATTTATAGGCCCCAACCTAGTTCAAATTTGGAGCTCAAAACGATCAAATCCCGGAATTCCGGGATCAGGCGGTTGCACCTCCTGACTGGAGAGGTTGCACCGCCTAGCAGAGCTCGAAGACTGAGCCTCTGGGCGGTGCTACCTCTGTCAGGGGCGGTTGCACCTCTCTGCCAGAGCTCGAAGACCGAGCTCAGGCGGTTGCACCGCCTGACTGGAGAGGTGGCACCGCTTGGCAGAGCTCGAAACTTGAGCTCTGGCGGTGCTACCTCCTGACAGAGGAGGTTGCACCGCCCAGTCTCGCTCGGAGACTGAGCCCTGGGCGGTTGCATCTCTTGGCTGGGGCGGTTGCACCACCCAGTTTCGCTAGGAGACATAGCCTGGGCGGTGCTACCTCCCTGCCTGGGCGGTTGCACCTCCCACAGCAACCTGAGTCCGAATGGGCTGAACCATTCGACCCAATTTGAGTTCTTCAGGGGCCCAATTGCCCCAGGATTAAGCTAATGGGATCACCTTCCATTTCTAACTTAATCAAAGTGCTAACTACGATTATTTCCTAAGACATATTCTGCAGCTTGCTTCGGTACGTCACTCGCTTCTTCCGACGAGTTTCCGGCAAACTTTCGTCGATCATCCGATGAACCCTCGGTGATGCTCCTGCGGACTTCCGGCAAACTCCTAGACTGCGACGATCCACTTGGCAAGTTCCGACGAGCTCCTTTGGCAAGCTTCTGGACTTCTCGGATTTGTTCCCGCAGAACCTCCGACGATTGTCCGAACTTCCGTCGAGCTCTCGAACTCCCAACGTGATCATTGTCATGACTCCGGCGCAACTCCTGCTACATGTCTTACTTTCATCGTAGTTAATCCTACACATGTAAAACAAAACTTCGATCGAGACAATTAATCCTAAGCAATTAACCAAGTTGTCCGGCATGTCATTGGTCCCTCGACGCTTCGTCCAATTCTTCGGTGCATCGTCCTTTCCTGCGGCCTATTGCCCAATCGGCCAGTTGGCTCCGCAACTCCGATATCCTTGGCACAATACCGGCTCTTCTTGGCCCGATGCCCGAGTCCACGGCCCGAAGCCTTCTGTCGATACGTCGACCGATCCACCGGCCCGATGTCCAATCTTCTGACATGTTCCTCCGGCACAACATGATTTTCCTGCTTTAATTGTCTCATCCTGATCGAGGCATCCTGCGTCACTCAAAACGCAGATTAAGTCATAAACATATATCAAGTAGTTTCATCATCAAAATACGAGATTCAACATTATATACATCATTTCATAGGTCATCAAGTACCCAATAAGTTCTTCAAGTGAAAAGTTATTTATATCCTTTGCTCCTTGTATTATCGTTACTTTAGGATCCTAACTTTTTGGAAGGGATCTTAGTATCTTGTTAACAAGTTCAAAATCAGAAAAAAAATTTACCAAGTGATTTTAGACCATGGATGACATCCATAAAATGAGTGTACATGTCTCCAATGGTCTTGCTTGGTTTCATGTGAAACAACTCATAGCTATGAACCAAAAGATTAATTTTTTACTCTTTAACCCTACTTGTGCCTTCATGTGTGACTTCAAGTGTGTGTCAAATCTCATATGCACTTTCGCATATAAAAACCCGATTAAATTTGTTTTTATCAAGAGCACAAAACAAAAGGTTCATCACTTTAGGATTCAAAGAGATTTTTCTTTTCCAAATCATTCCATTCGTTCATTGGTTTGGAAGACTTCTCAAAACCACTTTTAATGTTCTACAATTCGAAATCTATAGAAAGCAAAAAAATTCTCATTCTAGTTTTCCAACGTGTAGTTCGTCCTATTGAACATATGAGGATGAATGATAGAAATACCCTCTTGATGATCGGCGAAAGTCATCTCTCTTAGGTTTTAAACCAAATAGAGAGTAACCTTGCTCTGATACCAACTGTTAGGATCGTGAATAACACTAAGAGGGTGGGGTGAATTAGTGCTATCATAAAATTAAGTTGATTCGAAACTTTCGGCTTGATAAAAACATATCGGAAAAGATATTGAAAGTGTGCTTAACTTAGAATAAGAGTGATAAGCAAATAAGGTAGAAAACAACAGTAATAAAGAGTAATAAGAATTACACACCAATTTTATAGTAGTTCGGTCATCGTGACCTATGTCTACTCCTGATTCCTCTTTTGTTGAGGCTACCAACGTTCATTAATGGTCTTCCTTCAATGGATGAAGACCAACCACCCTCTTACAATATTTTCTCCTTTTTAATGTTTAGGAGACAATCCTTAGAAGCCTCACATCTCTCTTGAATGATCACAAAGCTAAAGAAAGAAGAGGAGGACACCTAACACTTTTTTCAACACTTTCACACCCCAAAATATTAAGACTTTTGTTCTCTTTCATGCATGAAAGAGTGGAGTACTTATAGGCCCCAATGGTTTCAAAAATAGAGTCAAAAAGTATCTCATCTCAGGTTTCTAGGGTACTACCAGTACCACCGCTAGTATTGGGCGGTACCACCGCTAGTATTGGGCGGTACCACCACCTACAAACTGACACTAGGTAATACCACCACTTGATAGAGCCTCGAAGACTGCGCTTTGGCCGTACCACCATTGGGCAGTATTAACTACTAATGGTACCATCACCTAGTTTGGGTGGTACCATCACCTAGACCACTTGGGAGGCTGAGCCTCAGGCAGTTTCATCACTTAGTTTGGGTGGTGCTGTTAGGACCAAGTCGGCACTAAGAGAGAGAGAGGGGGGGGGGTGGGGTGGGGTGGGGTGGGGTGAATTAGTGCTTTTGTAAAAGTTACGTCAATTCAAAAATCTCGTTTGTATAAAAGCTCATATAAAAAATGTGCTTGACTTGAAAGCGTGTTTGTAAGCATAGTGAAAGTAATAAGCAATTACATCTGTTTGCAATATAAATGAAAACTATGAAAGAAATACAAACCGAGTTTTATAGTGGTTCGATTGTTATGATTTACATCCACTCCCAATTCCTCTTCACTCGAGGCCACCGACTTCCACTACCGATCTTCTTTCAATGGGCGAAGATCAACTACCCTTTTATACTCATTTTCCTTTTCACAGGCTCAGAAGAGAACATTTACATAACCTTTACACCTCTCTTTTAGATCTCACTCATCCCTTAGAAAGCTTCTAACTCTAGGAGGAAGAGACTCTAAATCCTAAGAGAGTTTTCAATTTTTCTTAAGTATTCTTTCCCCTCCTTTCAACTCAATTTCATGCTATGCTAAGCAGAAATATCTAGGGTATATATAGACCCCCAAATGAGTTCAAATATAGAGTCAAAAAAGGTCTCTCTCGAGTTTCCTAGGTCTTGATGGTACCATCGCCTGTGCTAGGCAGCACCACTGCTTGTACTTGGCAGTATTACCATCTGTAGTATTGACACTGGGTGGTACCACCGCCTAGTCTAGCAGTACTACCACCTGACAAAGCCTCGGAGATTGGGCTCTGGCGGTACCACCACTTGACATGGTGGTACCACTACTTGGCAGCATTAATTGTCAGCGGTACCACCGTCTAGTTTGGGCAGTACCACCGCCCAGACCTCTTGGGTGGCTGAGCCTCAAGTGGTTCTATCGCCCACCCTAGGCGATGCCACCACCTGGCATGGCTCGAAGTGGCCGAGTGGGCCATCCATCTAGCCCAACTCAGCCCTAACTTAGGCCCAATGGCCCCCGAATTAAGTTGGCCTAATTCTAATCCAATTATAACTTAAAACTACTTCAATCTAGATAATTATTACAAATCATTAATCTCATATTGTCCGGCCTATCATTGGTTCATTGGCGCTAAGTCCAATCCTTCAACGCATCGTCTTCTTTTGCGGCCTTTTGCCCAATTGACATGTTGACCTCCGTAACTCTGATCTCCTTGGTTCATTGTTTGCTCTTCTAGGCTCGATGCCCGAACTCATGGCATGATGCCTTCTGCCAATGCGTTGACTAATCCTCTGACTCGACGTTCAATCTTCTAACATGTTTCACTCCGGCCCAACATTAATTCTTCCTACTTTAATTGTCTCTTCATGATTGAAGCTAGTCTTACGTCACTCAAAATGTAAATTAGATCATAAACTCTATCAATTGATTTCATCATCAAAATCTGAGATTCACAATCTCCCCCTTTTTGATGATGACAATCAATTGATGACCGAGTTTAAACCAAACTCCCCCTATCAATATGCCATATTGATAGAAACGTAAATTCAGATATAAATTATGAATCCAAGCAACAGGTCATCATAAAATCATGCATAATCAAAATATCAATACATCATTACATGCATGATCAACATAATTTCTCCCCCTTTTTCATCAAAAAAAAGAAGTACAATTATCAAGTTTTAAAGATATGTAAGCTTATCAATTTAGCAAATTTTTTATCACTTTAGACACGTAAGCTAGTGAGTCCTTTCTTCTCTTTTGAGAAGTGCAAGCTAGCAATTTATTCCTTCCTTTGCAATGTTCGAGCTAACAATTTTTGCTTCCTTTGCAATGCGCAAGCTAGAAAGTTTTTTGAGAATATAAAGTTTAGCAAAGTTTTTGCTTCTCTTGAGATGGCAATATTTTTCTTCTCTTTTACAATGTGCATGCTAGAACATTTTTTGCTAATTTTTGCGATGCACAAGCTAGTAAGGCTTTCTCCTTTGAGATGTGCAAGCTTACAAGTTTTGCCTTTCTTTGCAAGCTAGCAAATTGCTTTTCTTGAGATATGCAAGATAGTAATTTTCTCTCCCCCTTTGTTATTGTCAAAAGAAAGAGAAGGATATAATAGTGCAAAATATTTCAATTATTACATGAGATATACAAGTTATAAATACAAAGGAATCATGACATGAAAGATATAATATCAAAGATCATGAAGGATTAAGTCATGAATGCCAAAAGATATGATTTATTTTGACAAATCTCCTTTTTAGTAAATAACAAAAAAAACTTTAGGAGATCAAATATCTTGATTTATAAAAAAAATCTCAAGTATTAAATATCAAGAATTTAAGATCATGATTTAGAAAAAGACTTTCCTATTGCAAAATGAGTTATGGGAGAACACATAAAGGATTTCGATTCATGTATAATATATCTCAATTCATCATGAATCATAAAAAAAATAAGTTATAATTCCAAAAAATTATGATTCATTTGGAACATTCTCCTCTTTAGTAAATGACAAGAAGAAAGGAGAACTTGATTTATACATAAGAAATATCAAGTCATTAAGTGAAGGAATCATGATTCATGTGGCAAAAAGATTGTCGATTCATGCATTTGAATAAAAATTTTTTAAACCATTATTATTTCAACACATCATGCATAATTTTAAAATATAAAACCATCAAGCATGATGCAAACATTTATTTTTAACTCATTCAATTTGTCAAATCATCAAAATCACTTTCAAGAGATTCTAAATAACATAACTAGATTCATCAATCTCTTATTGAAAATCGCCAAAGCTTTAAAGACTGAACTTTTCAAGAAAAAATATTTTCCTCTTTTTAGTTGTTTTAATTCATATTATTGATTTCATATGAGCATACTCAAGTTTTTTTTTATATATTTCTTACTAACTAATTCAAAATTATCAAACAACTCAAGTAATTTCATTGTAAGGTAAAGAGGTTTCGAGTAAGTCATTTACCTCATCATTGAGAGCCACCGAGGCATAGTTCACCACTTTGTCTTTGTTTGTTTGCTCATCGTCTTTGGATATACTCGATTTGTCTCAAGTCGTCTTGAGTGCCTTCTTCTTCTTTGGTAATCTCTTCTTTTTAAGTTTATTTTTATTTTTTGATTTTTTTTATAAACTTTTTAACCTTTGTTGTAAAGAGTTCAAGGTCATCATCACTTGAGCTTTCACTCGAGTGGTCTTCTTTTGTTCTAAGTGCAAAATCCTTCAGGTTCTTTGGAAGGTTGTTCTTAGGTTCATCATGTGCCACACAAGTCATTTCGTAGGTCATCAAGGGCCCAATTATTGAATCTCGGATTTTGATGATGAAACCAAATTGATAGTATTTATGATTTGATCTGCGTTTTGAGTGACGCAGGATGCTTCGATCAGGGAGAGACAATTAAAGCAGGAAGAATCATGTGAGTCGGAGGAAAACGTGTTAGAAAATTGGACGTCGGGTCAAAGGATCGGTCGACGTATCGACAGAAGGCTTCGGGCCATAGATTCGGGTATCGGACCAAGAAGAGCGGATATTGCGCCAAGGATATCGGAGTTGTGGAGGTCAATTGGCCGATTGGGCAATAGGCCATAAGATCGAATGATGCGCCAAAGAATCAGATGAAGCATCGATGGACCAATGACATGTCGGACAACATAATTCATGCTTAGTAATAATTGTCTAGATCGAAGTGTATTTTTGCATATGCAGGAGTAACTACGATAGCAAGGCATAAAGCAAAATAAAGTCCCAGAGTCAAGAACGTGATTTTGTTGGGAGTTCTAGAGTTCATCAGAAGTCCGAACGTTCGTCAGAAGTTCTACCGGAACCAACCGAGAAGTCCATAAGCTTGCCAAAGAAGCTCGTCGGAACTCGCCAAGAAGATCATCGTGAATTCCAGGAGCTTGCCTGGAGACCGTCGGAACATTGCCCAGAGATCATCGGAAGTTCGCCGGAAGAAACCAGACTTATCTTGCTTAGATTATGTCTTAGAAATCGTAATTAGCACATAACTGGAGTTGGGATTGGAAGGTAATCCCATCAACTCTGTTAGGGGCCAAGTGGGTCTGAAGTTGGACTGGTTTGGGTCGGATTCAAGGCCTAACTAGGGTGTTGAATCCTTGGCCAGCTATGGCACCGCCTGGGGAACAACACCCCAGGAAACCTGGGCGGTGGTACCGCCCAGGCTGGGCGATGGTACCGCCGGCAGTAATGTTGCCAGCGATGGTACCGCCCCTGTTCGGCGGTGGTACAGCCTAGAGTCAGATCCTACGTCAATAGTACCGCCTAGGAACGGTGGTGGTACCGCCAGTACCTAGGAAACCTAGGATGAAACCTTTTTAGACTCCAAGTTTGAATTAACTTGAAGCCTATAAATACCCCTTTCATCCCTGGTTAACATACATAAGTATAAAGTATTTAAAAGTGAGAAAATGCTATTGTAATCACTAGAGAAATCCCCTCTTATAGTCTAAGTTTAGAATTCTGTTTAGGAGGAGTGTGTGCTTGTAAAGGTTGTCTCTTAAACGTGTGAAAAGGAGAAGAGGGGTGTAAAAGGTAGTTGGTCTTCACCTATTGAAGGAAAATCGATAGTGGATGTGTTAGAACCCTTGTAGATTCTAAACTTAGGGTTGATCTCTTTAGGGGATCGGCCTCCTTGGAACTCTATAGGGGTTCCTCCCTCCAAGTTGCTACTCAAAAGCTGCAGAAAAGATTCATCTATTGCTTATGAAAAGAGAAGAAATACATGGCTATTTATAGGGCTTCTAAACCCTAACTCCTAATAGGACTCCTACTCAAGACTCCTATTCCCTTACAACTCCTAATTCTTCTCTAAGAAAAAACCTCCTATATGAATGTCCCTCTCAATTAGGACTCTCCTAGCTAGAGTCCTAATAGAATGTCCCTCTCAATTAGGACTCTCCTAGCTAGAGTCCTAACAGAATATCCCTCTCAATTAGGACTCTCCTAGCTAGAGTCCTAACAGAGTCCTAACAGAATGTCCCTCTCAATTAGGACTCTCCTAGTTAGAGTCCTAACAGACCTGCCCTCTTCAAATCAGCCTTGTCCTCAAGGCTGAGATTCCATGAACTAAGGGAACCGGGTCTTCAGCTCCTCATATGGTTCCTATGTGGCATCTTCAAGTGGTAGATTATTCCAATGCACTAGTACTTCAGTAGAGGGATGTCGGCGACGCATCACGATCCTGCGATCGAGGATGGCTTGTGGTTGGGCTTGAATAACTCCATCCTCAGTTGTGTTGGGTAGTTGGATCTAGGGTGACTCGTGTTCTCCCAACTTGGGCTTTAGGCATGATACGTGGAAGACAGGGTGAATCTTGGCATCCTCAAGTAATTTAAGTCTGTACGCCACGGCTCCAATACGCTCTGTGATCTGATAGGGCCCATAAAAACATGGGGATAGCTTCATGGAGGCTCGAGTGTTGATAGAGAGTTGCTTGTATGGTTGTAGGCGAAGATAAACCCAATCTCCTACTGAAAATTCTCTTTCACTTCGTCGTGTGTCGGCTTGCTGCTTCATTCTGGCTTGAGCGGTAGAGAGATTATCTTTTAACAGTTGTAAGAGTTTGTCCCTATCAATCAATTCTTGGTCAACCTGATCTACCTTGGCCAGGCCAATTACATACTTTGGAATCACAGGGGTTGGTCGACCATACAATGCTTCATAAGGGGCACATTTTGTAGATGAATGATATGTAGTATTATACCACCATTCGGCCCAAGGAAGCCATTTCGCCCACTCTTTTGGTCAGTCGCTAGCGAAACACTGGAGGTACGTCTCTAAGTACCTATTTACCACCTTTGTTTGGCAGTCAGTTTGTGGATGATACGCTGTGCTCTTCTTGAGTTTGGTGCCTTGTAACTGAAATAACTCGGTCCAAAATTTACTAGTGAAGATATTGTCACGATCACTTACGATGGACCTTGGCATCCCATGCAGTTTAACAATATTTTCTATGAAAATCTGGGCAATACTAGCAGCAGTGTAGGGATTTCTCACAGCACAAAAATGAGCATATTTTGTAAGTCGATCAACCACCACGAGAATCGTGCTTTTACCTTTGGAAGATGGCAGCCCTTCAATGAAGTCCATGGAGATGTCAGTCCACACTGAGTCTGGTATGGGTAGTGGTTGTAGCTTCCCTGGATTTGCCACAGTTTCACCCTTGTGCTGTTGACATAAATCACATTGTGCCACATATTCAGCAATAATTTTTTTCATCTCTCTCCAATAAAAATTTTGCTTCACTCTCTTGTAGGTTCTTAGGAATCCAGAGTGCCCTGCTGAAGGTATGGAGTGCATTTCATGCAAGATGATTGCGATGCAAGGGGAGTCAGGTATAAGCACAATGCGACCTTTGTAGCGTAGATCCCTCGAATCCCAGGTGTAGTGGGCTATTGCACTTGGATCCTCCTCCAATTTTTTTATGATGTTGCTGATCTCTGGATCCTTCTTCCATTCTTCCCTAATATCCTCGAGGAGACCGGTGGTAGGAAGGGAGATGGCTGAAACCTTAGCTTGTTCAGGTAGCCGTGAGAGTGCATTTGCAACAACGTTTTCTTTCCCCTTTTTGTAAATAATTTCATAATCAAATCCAAGAAGTTTGGTTACCCATTTTTACTGCTCAGGGGATGATATCTTTTGCTCCAAAAAGTACTTGAGGCTTTTATGGTCAGTTTTAATTTGAAATCGCCGGCCGATCAGGTAGGGTCTCCACCTCGTTACTACGTGTACAATGGCAAGCATCTCCTTATCATATATTGACATGTTTTGATGGGAGGGAGATAATTCCTTGCTAGTGTGTGCGAGTGGTCGACCATTTTGCATGAGAACGGCTCAAATTCCGACTCCAGATGCGTCGGCCTCAATGATGAAGTGTCTATTGAAATCTGGTAGCGCAAGCACCAGAGTCGTTGTCATGGCTGCTTTAAGTTTGTCGAAGGCAGTAGAGGCTTTGTTTGACCATTGGAAAGCATCTTTTTTCAGTAAAGAAGTGAGTGGTGCACTGATCTTCCCATAGTCTTTAACAAATTTTCGGTAGTAGCCCGTTAGTCCAAGGAACCCGCGCAGTAATTTAACGTTTGTAGGTTTCGGCCAGCCCTGCATTGCCTCAATTTTTGTTGGGTCTACCGCCACTCCTTCTTCTAATATTATATGCCCATAGTACTCTACTTTTTGCTGGAGAAAGCTGCACTTTAGTTGCTTTACAAAAATAGTATTCTCCCGAAGGATCATCAAAACAATCCGTAAATGCTGAAAGTGAGTCTCAAGAGAAGGGCTGTAAACGAGAATATCATCGAAAAATACCAGCACAAATTTACGAAGAAAGCTTCAAAAAATATCGTTCATGAGACTTTGAAAGGTTGAAGAAGCATTAGTGAGTCCAAAAGGCATTACCAAGAATTCATAATGGCCATTATGTGTGCGAAATGTGGTTTTTGGAATCTCATCGTCATATACCCGAATTTGGTGGTAATCGGATCGGAGGTCCAACTTCATGAAGACTCGAGCTCCTTTTAATTCATCAAGAAGTTCATCCACCACTGGTATTGGGTACTTGTCCTTAACGGTGATGCCATTTAGAGCTCGATAGTCGATGCACATCCGCCAAGTTCCGTCCTTCTTGCGTACAAGTAGCACCGGTGAGGAATAGGGGCTGCAACTTGACCGAATCACCCCTGTTTCAAGCATCTCCTTTATGATCTTTTCAATTTCATCTTTCTAGAGGTGAGGATATCGGTACAGTCGAGTGTTCACTAGTGGCTTGCCCGGAAGGATTGGAATTCGATGGTCATGTTGCCGAGAAGGAGGAAGACCGCGCGGTTCAGCAAATATGTCGGCAAATTCAGTAAGCAATTGGGCAAGATTTTGATCTTCAATTTCTATTTTCTTCTCTTCTTGTTGTGGCCGGAGATGCATCAAAAAGCCACCATTTACCTTGTACAAAACTTTCTCTATTCGTTGGGTCGAAACAGTGGTAACGTTGCTTCCGCGCTTCCCGCGTAGGATGATATGTTTGCCCTTACAGTAGAATTTCATAATTAATTTAGAAAAGTTCCAAGAGACATCACCTAGTGTAGTCAGCCATTCTATACCAAGCACTGCCTCATAGTCATCGATTGGTAGGAGGAAGAAATCAATGATAATTTCTTGGTCTTGCAGTAATAGTTTCACCTGCGGGCATCTTTGGTCGCACTTTAGGATTCTGCCGTCGGTAACCTTTACATCGAACTTGCTGCAACCTTCAATATGCAGTGTCATCCGAGCAGCAACCTTACTATTTAGGAAGTTATTAGTGCTACCCGTGTCGATAAGAATAGTGATCGGCTGTTGTTTGAGAAAGCCTCCAACTTTCATCATTTGCGAATTTGAGTAGCCAACTAGTGCGTGTACCGTAATGTCGGTCGGCTGTGGCTCTTCTTTCATATCTTCTTCTTCATATTCAAGGCTCTCTTCTAGATGTTCAATGACCTCTTCTTCTACTGGTTCAATCATAAGAAGTCTACCTTTTTTACAGCGATGCTCGCGGCTCTATGGCTCGTCGCAATGCCAACATAACCCCTTCGCAGATCGCTCCCCGGATCTCCGGCTTTAAGCCCTTAATAAAGGTCCCCAATAATTGTTTTTCAGACCAATCACGAGTTTGATTAGATAACCTTTCAAACCTAGTCTGGTACTCCTGAATGGTGGAGGTTTGTCGGATCTTTGCTAGTTGTCCATCAATGTTCTCATAATAAGTTGGTCCGAAGCGGATTAGTAGTCCTTCTTTGAATTGTCGCTATGAAAGGACTCCATAAGTGTGTTCAAACCAGTCAAACCATTGTATGGCATCCCCTTCAAGATGTATAGCTATAATTTCCACCATGGATGCATCTATAGTTTTATGGTACCGAAAATATCGCTCCGCGCGCGAGATCCAACCAATTGGGTCTCCTTCTTCCCATCTAGGGAAGTCCACTCTCATACGCGAATAGTTGGGGTCGGTCATAGAGCCTCCCCTCTCTTGGAAGTCATCTCTTTGGGCATGATGTGATTGGTTAGAGCTCTCTCCTTGATGTGATTTCTTCGGGCTTGGTGGTCGGCCCAAACTGAATTCGGTAAGGAGAGTTCGAATCTTATCCTCCATTCGTGCCTCAAAGGCTTCAAATTTTGCATTGATTGCCTCCTCAGATGCCATAGAATATGACTCCAAATTTGTAATGTTAAGATCTCTCTTTCGTTGACGGGTTAAAGGCATGTATAGGTTTGATAGAAATCAGTGAAAGTTTGCTGCAGAATTGTGTTGTCTTGTAATAGCAGAATTATCGTCGAAGAAACAGCGGTTTCTCGACGAAATCTCCACAAAAAATTTGAGAGATTTGAGGAGGGAATTGACAGCAATATCTCAGTTTATATAATAGCAAGGATGTCCAATTTAATCAAGAAAATTTCGACAGTAATAGCAAGAAAATTGGTGTAAGTTGCGATAGCAAAATTCTCGTCGAAAATTTTCAACAACTTACGATGAAAATTTGCAGCAATATAGGAACGAATTTTTTTTTTTTTTTTGGATTTTTGAATAGGGATAACTAAATTGCAGCAGTAGTAAGGTAGGAAACCAGAACCTATTGCAGTTTACGGGGAGATCAAAGGATGATCTGCGGTGGTGGAGATGATGGTGGAATTTGGCGACGATCTTTGAAGCAATTGTGGGAATTGCTTTGGGCGGTTGTGGAGGGTTGATGGATGGCTGTGGAAGGGCAGCGAGACACCAAGAACGCTGCTCTGATACCATGTGTTAGAACCCTTGCAGATTCTAAACTTGGGGTTGATCTCTTTAGGGGATCAGCCTCCTTGGAACTCTATAGGGGTTCCTCCCTCCAAGTTGCTGCTCAAAGGCTGCAGAAAAGATTCATCTATTGCTTATGAAAAGAGAAGGAATACATGGCTATTTATAGGGCTTCTAAACCCTAACTCCTAATAGGACTCCTACTCAAGACTCCTATTCCCTTACAACTCCTAATTCTTCTCTAAGAAAAAACCTCCTACATGAATGTCCCTCTCAATTAGGACTCTCCTAGCTAGATTCCTAACAGAATGTCCCTCTCAATTAGGACTCTCCTAGCTGGAGTCCTAACAGAATGTCCCTCTCAATTAGGACTCTCCTAGCTAGAGTCCTAACAGAGTTATAACAGAATGTTCCTCTCAATTAGGACTCTCCTAGCTAGAGTCCTAACAGGATGCCAATTGCGTTGATGGAAGAGGAATCGGTAGAGTGGATGTAGGTCACAACGACCGGACCACTATAAAAATCCGGTTTGCGTGTCCTTTGAGTACTTTACTTTTATAGCAAACTGTCTCTCCTCTTTACTATGATTTTACTATGCCTACACTCACATACGCTTTTAAGTTTTTGAAATCGATTTTCAATGTACGAAAGAATTTCCAGAATCGATGTTTTTACCGCTACACTAATTCACCCCCCCCTCCCCCCCCCCCCCTCTCTTAGTGCCGATTCATTCTTAACAGTTGGTATCAGAGCCTCATATTTCTCTTTTGGTTTAACACCTAAGAGAAATGGCTCTTTTCAGCTTTCAAGAGGGTCACTTTCTCATTCGTCCTCCCTTTTCAATGGGATGGACTACACATATTGGAAAACTCGAATGAGAGTTTTCTTGCTTTCTAGATTTGAACTTATGAAACACTATTGAAAATAGTTTTCGAAGGTCTTCTCTTCCAATGAACCATTGGAATGATTTGGAGAAGAAGACATTTTCTTTAAATGCTAGAGTTATGAACGCTCTATTTTGCACTTTAGACAAAACTGAGTTTAATCGTGTTTCTATGTGTGAAATGGATTTCGACATTTGGCACATTCTTGAAACCACACACGAAGGCACTAGTAAAGTAAAAGTTTTGAAGATTAATCTTTTGATGCATGATTTCGAATTGTTTTATATGAAACCAAGCGAAACCATTGGAGACATATACACCCGTTTTATGGATGTCGTCAATGGCTTAAAATCACTTGGTAAAAGTTTTTCGGATTTTGAACTTGTAAATAAAATTTTACATTCTCTTTCTAAAGATTGGGATTCAAAAGTAACTGTCATACAGGAGGCTAAAAACCTAAACAACATTCCACTCGAAGAACTAATTGGGTCTTTAATGACCTACGAAATGAACAATATGGCAAAAAAAGAACTCGAGAACAACCTTCCAAAGAACAGGAAGGATTTCAGACTTAGAACAATTAAAGACCAGTCGAGCATAAGCTCAAGTGATAGTGAACATAAACTCCTCATTATGAAATTTAAAAGGTTCATGAAACAAGAGTTAAAGAACAAAAATAAACTTAAAAAGAACACTATTGAATCTTGAATTTTGATGATGAAGTCAATTGTCATTTGTTATCTAATCCATATCTTAAGATAAGTGTGTAGGATTAACTACGATGGCAGTAAGACATGCAGCAGGAGTTGCGCCAGAGTCAAGACCATGATCACGTTGGGGGTTCGAGAGTTCGACGGAAGTCCGGACGGTCGTCGGAGGTTCTACGAGAACAAATCCGAGTAGTCCAGGAGTTTGCCAAAGAAGCTTGTCGGAACTCACCAAGTGGATCGTCGCAAGTCCAGGAGTTTGCCGGAAGTCCATCGGAGCATCGACGAGGGTTCGTCGGATATTCGCCGGAAGTTCACCGGAAGCTCGCCGGAAGAAGCGATTGACACACTAGAGCAAGTTGCAGTAAATGTCTTAAGAAATATCATAGTTAGCATGTAGATTAAGCTAAGAATGGGAGGTGATCCTATTAACTTAATTTAGGGGCAATTGGGCCCTTTACAGACCCAAATTGGGCCGAATGGATCAGCCCATTCGGACCCAGATTTCTTGGCCGGGAGTGGCACCGCCCAAGAGCTCAGGAAATCTGGGTGGTGCAACTGTCTAGGTCAGGCAGTGGTACCGCTTGAGTTCAGTCTTCGAGCGAAACTAGGTGGTGGTACCGCTTGAGTTCAGTCTCCGAGAGAGATTGGGTGGTGGTACCGCCCCTATCAGGCAGTGGTACCGCCTGGGCTCAGTCTCCGAGCAAGACTGGGCGGTGGTACCACCCCTGTCAGGTAGTGGTACTGTCTGAGCTCGGTCTCCGAGAGGTAGTACCGCCCAGTTATGATAGTAGTACCGCCAGGACCCCGAAAATCCAAGAGATGACATTTTTGAGCTCCAAATTCAAACCAGTTTGGGGCCTATATAAACCCCACTCTTTCCTGCATTAAAGGGCACCAAAAATCCAATCTTACTCTATGATTTTAAGAGCTCAAAAGTGTTGTCTAAGCTAAAAGTTCTCCTTCCTCTTTTCTTCCAAGTTTCGATCATTCAAGAGAGGAGTGAAAATTATGTAAAGGTTGTCTCCTAAGCACGTCAAAATGAGTGAAACTGTAAAAGGGTCATTAGCCTTGCCTATTGAAGGTAGGCCTCTAGTGGACGTCGGTGACCTCGTCGGAGGAGGAAGCCAAAAGTGGATGTAGGTCAAGATTGACTAAACCACGTTAAAATTACGGTACTCTCTGGTTTGCATTTTTTCTTGCTGTTTACCTTACTGCAAACCTCCATATGTGCTTTACTTCCTTATTACTTTTGCTACACTCCCTTACAAACTCGCTTTCAAGTTAAGTTTCCAAAAACGGTTTTACGTCGGAAATGATTTCATCATACGAACGCAGTTTTAATCGTCGAAAATTTTTTTGCTACACTAATTCACCCCCCCTCTTAGTGCTCTTGATCCTAACAATTGGTATCAGAGCAGGGTTAACTCTCAAATGGATTAAAACCCAAGAGAGATGGCATACGCCGAAAACCAAGAGGGCCACTCTATTACACGTCCACCCATGTTCAATGGGACAAACTACACCTATTGGAAGACCCGAATGAGGATCTTCCTTATTTCAATGGATTTTGAACTTTGGAATCTTGTCAAAAATGGATTTTCGAAGTCTTCTCTTCCAATGATCGATTGGAATGAATTAGAGACGAAGACTTTCGCTCTTAATGCAAAGGTTATGAATGCCTTATTTTGTGCGCTTGATAAAAATGAGTTCAATCATGTTTCGGTTTGTGAAACTGTGTTTGATATTTGGCATACTCTCGAAGTGACTCACGAAGGCAAAAGTAGAGTGAAAGTATCAAAAATCAATCTTTTGATACATTCTTTTGAACTTTTCCGAATGAAACCGAGCGAGACTATTGGCGACATGTACACCCGTTTCACGGATGTCGTCAATGGTCTAAAAGGACTTGGCAAAAGTTTTTCGGATTTTGAGCTCGTAAATAAGATTCTAAGATCCCTTCCTAAGAGTTAGGACCCTAAAGTCACTACTATTCAAGAGGCTAAAGATTTAAACAACTTCCCTCTTGAAGAACTAATCAGGTCATTAATGACCTATGAAATGACTTGCAAGGCTCATGAAAGCAAGAACACATCCTTCCAAAGAACAGGAAGGATATGGCACTTAGAACTTTAGATGACCACTTAAGAGAAAACTTAAGTGATGAGGGCTGTGACGATGACTTGGCACTTCTAACAAGAAAATTAAAAAAAATTCATTAAGAGAAATAAGTTTAAAAATGACACAAAAAATAAATTTGAACCCAGAAAGGACCAAGTTATTTGCTATGAGTGTAAAAAGCCAGGACACTACAAAAGTGATTGTCCCTAAGCCAAGAAAAGAACATCAAAGAAGAAGGCGCTCAAAGCAACGTGGGATGACTCAAGTGCGTCCGAAGAAGAGGAGTCCAACACCGAGCAAGTTACTTATTATGCCCTAATGGCCATCGGAGAGGAGGTTGTTGAACCTCGTATTTTGATGATGAAACCACATGATATGTGTTTATGATTTAATATGTATTTTGAGTGATGCAGGATGCTTCGATCAGGATGAGACAATTAAAGCAAGAGGAATTGGTATTGCGCCGGAGGAGATCACGTCAGGATATTGGACGACAGAACACTTCGGACGTCGGGCATCGGGCCAAGGAGAGCGGAATTGCACCAAGGATATCGGGGTTGTGGAGGTCAACCATCGATTGGGCAACAAGCCGTAAGAGAGGATGATGCACTGAAGAATCCAACAAAGCGCCAACCAATGACATGCCGAGCAACAGAATGTCAATTCGCATTGTAATAATTGTCTAGGTCGGAGTAGAGTTTTGGCTTGTATGTGCAGGATTAACTATGATAACGATGAAGACATAAAGCAAAACAAAGTGTCAGAGTCAAGCGCGAAGGATTCGTTGCGAGTTCGAGAGTTCGACGGAAGTCCGAAGGTTCGTCGGGAATGCTGCCGGAACTAGCCGAGAATGAGTAGGGAGCTTGCCAAAGGGTTTCTCGGAAGCTCGTCGGAAAGTTCGTTGGAAGTTCACGGAGCTCACCGAGAAAGATCGGAGTTTGCCGAAGAAGCTCATTGGAACTTGCCAAGAACAAATCGTGAAGTCTAAGAGCTTGCCGGGAGTCCGCAGAATGGTTTCCGAGAGTTCGTCGGAAGACCGCCGGAAGCTCGTCGGAAAAAGTCTTGACTTGCAGACTTTGTAATAGCTTAGGAAATGTCTTTAAATTTATAGTTAGCATGTTAATTAGGGTTAGGATTAGGTGTTAATCCTATAACCCAAGTAGGGGCCAATTGGGCCCGAGTTCGGACTGGTTTGGGCCAAGTTTGGAGCCCAACCAGTGAGCTGAAATAGTGTAGGCGGTGGCACCGCCAGAATAGGCGATGGCACCACCTAGAACCCGAGAACTGAGCGGTGGCACCGCTGGATTGAGCGGTGGCACCACCCAGCACCCGAGAGGTCGGGCGGTGGCACCGCCAGCCTCGAAAACCCAAGAGAATTCAAATTTTGGAGCCCAAATTTGAATCCTCTTGGGGCCTATAAATACCCCTCAATTCTCAGCAGAGAACGCAACCTTTTGAGGAGTAAGAAATTGAGATAAATCCTTAGCAAAGTCTTTAGCAAGTCTTGTTTTTCAATTGCTTGAGTGTTCACCTCCTTCTTTCTCGTTGAAAACTTGTAAGAGTGTGAACCACTTGTAAAAGTTTGTAAGAGGGGTATTTGTCCTTCCCCTTCAAAGTGTGTTGCTAGTGGAAGTTGGGAGCCTCTTTGAAGAAGGCTTCGCAAGTGGATGTAGGTCATTTTGACCGAACCACTTTAAATTGGCGTGTTCCTTGAATATATGAGTTCTTACTTTCCTGAAATTATTATTTACACTACTGCAAGCTTTCGGTTTTCATCTACTCAAGTTACTATCGAAACGAAATCTCCATGCATTTACGAAATCGTTTTCAAACTTACGAGTTTTAATCCACTGCACTAATTCACCCCCCCCCCCCCCCCCCCTCTTTTAGTGCCGCTTCGATCCACGGTTTTCTACTTTGGTTTAACACCCAAATAGAAATGGCTCTTTACGGCTTTTAAGAGGGTCACTCTCTCATTCATCCTCCCTTTTTCAATGGGACGGACTATACTTATTGGAAAACTCGAATGAGAGTTTTCTTACTTTCTTTGGATTTGAATTTTTGGCACATAGTCGAAAATGGATTTGAAATGTCTTCTCTTCCAATAAACCATTGGAATGATTTGGAGAAGAAGATGTTTTCTTTAAACACAAGGGCTATGAATGCCTTATTTTGTGCTTTGGATAAAAATGAGTTCAATCGGATTTCTACATGCAAAACGACTTTTGATATTTGGCGAACACTTGAAATCACGCATGAGGGAACTAGTAGAGTCAAAGACTCAAAAGTTAATATTTTATTGCATGATTTTGAGCTTTTTCAAATGCAACCAAGCGAGACTATAGGCAACATGTACACCCGTTTCACGGATGTCGTCAATAATCTAAGAGTTCTTAGTAAATCATTTTCGAATTTTGATCTCGTAAGCAAGATCTTAAGATCCCTTCCAAAAAGGTGGGATCCTAAAATAATCGCAATACAAGAAACAAAAGATTTAAATATTTTTCCACTTGAAGAACTAATTAGTTCATTGATGACATGTGAAATGGTGCACAGTACACATGATAAACATGATGAACAAAATCACCTTCCAAAGAACAGGGAGGATTTGGAACTCCGGATAATTGAATACCACTTGAGCAATGACTCAAGTGATGAGGACAATGATGAACTTGAACTTCGAACACTAAATCTTAATAAGTTTATTAAACAAAAATCTAAAATAAACAACGAACTTGAATGGAGGAAGAGGCCAAAGAAGAGGAAGGCAACCAAGGATGAATCAAAAACTTCCAAAGGTGAAACGGCGAATTGGGCTTTGACGAGCTTCAACTACAAGGTAAGTAACTCAACTCTCTTGAATTATTTTGAAATTACATAATACTTTTCATGAGTTATTTTTAATTTAGTTTAGGATTAATTACATAAAAATAAAAAAATTAGAAATTATGCTTATCATTCTAGTAATTTTGAAAATAATCATGAAAATTGTATGTTTATGATAAACAAAATGATTTTGATTAAAAATGCCTTATGAAATATGATATCATGCCTAATAAATTTATTTTTTGAAGCTATGCATGATGATGATGATGAGTTTTGGGTAATTTGTAGTTTATTGATTATTGATGATTTCCATAATGATCTTTTACGATTTATGGATTATCGATTTATACCATGATGAAAGTTGCTTTCGAAAATGATGTACGACTTTTGTATGCAAACTAAGCATGAAAAGATAGATTCACCTAAAATGAAAAATGTATGACTACAACAAATAACAAATGATTTTGGTTGAAAATACTTTATACTCAATGAAACCATCATTGATGAATATGCTTTATGTTTAATAGTTTCTTTGGCTTATATGCTCTATCATGATAAATATTTTAAAAATAAATGAAATAATATTTGATTTGAAGTAATGCATAATGATCATGCTTAATGATGCATTTTTTGATTTGACATAAAAGTGGCTTTAAAAAATGATGTATATTTTGATTTGACATAAATGAAATAGGCATGCTTATATGAAATAGTGAAGTGTCATGCTTGACAATTGTATACTTAATGATGCATAAAGTTGTAATAAAAATATTAATATTTTAATACTATGATTTGATGATTTTATGCATGACAATGTAAAGTTATATATAATGATGCATAATGATGAAATTGTGTAACAAAAATATTAAACATTTTGAAACCATGTTTTAGTGTCATGCATATTAATCATGCTTAATAAATCTTGAAATTATGCATGATGAATCTTATGATTTATGGATTATTGATTTTTACCATAATGAAAGTACCTTATTGATCTTTGTTATAATAAATCTTACTCTTTCGGTTTTAAACATGATACATATTTTTATTTGGCATAAATGAAACAAATTCATATGTTTTGAAACAATCGAAAAGAGGAAAACATTCTTGAAAATTATTTTGCTCAATCTTATTGATTTTGATGAATCAATTTGTATCATCTTTGTGAATCTCTTGGATTTTGATAATGATTTTGTTGATTTAAATTTGAATAATTTTTTATCGAAATCACAATATTGATCTCTTGAAATTTATAACATGAAATCTTTTATGAATCAAGATTGTTTTCTATTTAAAAGGAGATTTGTCCAAATGTTTCATAGTCTTTTAGTATTCATGATCTTGATAATTATGTTTTGAAACTTTATGTAAACCAAGAATGTTCATCATGATTCTCTCTTTGAATATTTAAAGAGGAGAATTTTCTAGATGAATCATGATTTTGATGATTGAATATTTGATGTGCATGAATTGAGATCTTGCTCTCCTACTATTCTTTTTGCTATTCACCAAAAGGAAGACTAATTCTAATAAACCATGATATGCTATATGAATTTTATTGTATTCATGAAGCAATATCTCATCACTAATTTTTGTTTATATTCTTTCATGTGATGATATGAATGTATGAAACACTTATGATATGATTTTTTATACAATTCCATGTATTCATGAAATATTTATCTCATCACCCAATTAATTCCTCTTGATACTCCTAATGTGATGAAGTGAAATTATGCATGAAATACAAATGGGGAGAAGTTTTGATCATGCATGGTAGGATACAATTTGACAAATTGATACCATCATGATATGAAACATTTATGATTTGCAATGATGTATGCAATACTTGTGCTTTCTAATTATGATGTGATGTATTACAAATGATGTAAATCATGATTTAAAATACTATGAGTTGTTGCTAAAATGATGTATTATAAATATTGATTTAATGTTTTGTATCATGAATACTCTAAATGATGAATGTTTGGTATCATGATCAAAATGTTGACAAATAGTTAAAAATTTTAGTATCATGTATGATATCCTCATAATGTTGATCGATTTATTCAATATCGTGCATGAATGAATATAAGGTTTTTGAAAATGTGCATATTCTAATTTGAAAATATGATGATGCATAAATAAGATTGATACTTACCTTTGTCATAATTGATGTAAAGGGTCTTCCCTTCTTTTTGACAATGACAAAGGGGAAGATAGCTAGCTTGCACAAGTCAAGAAGATGCAAAAACTTGATTGCTAGCTTGCCTATCTTAAGTAACAAAGATTGCTAACTTGCTTATTTCAAGAAGCAAAAGTTGTCTTCTTGAACATCACTATCTTGCCTATCTCAAGAAGCAAGACTTGCAACCTGCACATTACAATAGGAAGCAAGAATCAATAGCTTACACACTTCAACAAGAAAGCTATCTTGTATTTGCTTTTGAAATTTTTACTAGCTTGTATGTTGCAAAACTTGCTCACTTTTTCAAACACTTTGCTAGCTTGCACTTTGTAAATGAAGCAAAAATAGCACTTCTCAAAAGAGAAGAAAGAACTTACTATCTTGAACATCACAAAAATTTGCTACCTTGCATGATGTAAAATTTGCTAAGATCACTATCTCAAAAGAGTTGCTATCTCAAAAAAAGCAAATGTGCTATCTTGCCTATCTCAAAATACAAAACATGCTAACTTGTTACGGAAGCAAAATTGCTAGCTCAAACATTGCAAAGGAAGCAAAAATTTGCTAGCTTGAAACTTGCATATCATGAAAATTGCTAGCTTGTAGTCTAAAAAGAAGCAATTAGTTGTTATCTCAAGAAAAGCAAACATGCTAAACTTACACATCTTTAATTACTAGATTGCATGATGATAAAATTTGATACTATTTTTCATGCAATGTATGGAACTTTTTATCTCTAAACATATAAGAGTAGGAACTTCTCCTTTTTGTTGATGACAAAGGGGGAGAAGTATGATGACATAACATGTTATGAATAAGTTTATGATGACATGTTGCTTAGATTCTTGAATCCAAGAGTTTCTATCAATAAGCCATATTGATAGGGGGAGTTTGTTTAAACTCCGGGAGTTAAGGTTAACTCCGTCATCAAGTGGTTGTCATCATCAAAAAGGGAGAGATTGTTGAATCTCGTATTTTGATGATGAAACCACTTGATATGTGTTTATGATTTAATCTGCATTTTGAGTGACGCAGGATGCTTCGATCAGGACGAGACAATTAAAGCAAGAGGAATTGGCGTTGCGCCGGAGGAGATCACGTCAGGATATTGGATGGCAGAACGCTTCGGACGTCGGGCATCGGGCCAAGGAGAGCAGAATTGCGCCAAGGATATCAGGGTTGCGGAGGTCAACCGTCGATTGGGCAACAAGCCGCAAGAGAGGACGATGCGCTGAAGAATCGGATGAAGCGCCAAACAATGACGTGCCGGGCAACAGAATGTCAATTCGCATTGTAATAATTGTCTAGATCGGAGTAGAGTTTTGGCTTGTATGTGCAGGATTAACTACAATAACGACGAAGACATAAAGTGAAACAAAGTGTTAGAGTCAAGCGCGAAGGATTCGTTGCGAGTTCGAGAGTACGACGGAAGTCCGAAGGTTCGTCGGGAATGCTGCCGGAACTAGCCGAGAATGAGTAGGGAGCTTGCCGAAGGGTTTTTCAGAAGCTCGTCGGAAAGTTCGTTGGAAGTTCGCGGAGCTCACCGAGAAAGATTGGAGCCTGCTGAAGAAGCTCATTGGAACTTGCCAAGATCAAATCGTGAAGTCTAGGAGCTTGCTGGGAGTCCGCATAATGGTTTTCGAGAGTTCGTCGGAAGATCACCGGAAGTTCGCTGGAAGCTCGTCGGAAAAAGTCTTGACTTGCGGACTTTGTAATAGCTTAGGAAATGTCTTTAAATTCGTAGTTAGCACATTAATTAGGGTTAGGATTAGGTGTTAATCCTATAACCCAAGTATGGGCCAATTAGGCCTGAGTTCGGACTGGTTTGGGCCAAGTTTGGAGACCAACCAGTGAGCTGAAAAAGTATAGGCGGTGGCACCACCTAGAACCCGAGAACTGAGCGGTGGCACCGCCCAGCACCCGAGAGGTCGGGCAATGGCACCGCCAGCCTCGGAAACCCAAGAGAATTCAAATTTTGGAGCCCAAATTTGAATCCTCTTGGGGCCTATAAATACGCCTCAATTCTCAGCAAAGAACACAACCTTTTGAGGAGTAAGAAATTGAGATAAAGTCTTAGCAAAGTCTTTAGCAAGTCTTGTTTTTCAATTGCTTGAGTGTTCACCTCCTTCTTTCTCGTTGAAAACTTATAAGAGTGTGAACCACTTGTAAAAGGTTGTAAGAGGGGTATTTGTCCTTCCCCTTCAAAGTGATTTGCTAGTGGAAGTTGAGAGCCTCTTTGAAGAAGGCTTCGTAAGTGGATGTAGGTCATTTTGACTAAACCACTTTAAATTGGCGTGTTCCTTGAATGTGTGAGTTCTTACTTTCCTGAAATTATTATTTACACTACTGCAAGCTTTTGGTTTTCAATCTACTGAAATTATTATCTACTTAAGTTACTATCGAAACAAAATCTCCTTGCATTTACGAAATCGTTTTCAAACTTATGAGTTTTAATCTGCTACACTAATTCACCCCCCCCCCCCCCCCTCTTAGTGCCGCTCCGATCCTAACAGAGGTAACAAATTTAATTGATGCAGATTTATCATTTGATGAATTATTAAATGCCTTCCATGACTTATTTGATGAATGCAAAACAATTAGTAAAAAATATAAATTGTTAAAAAAGGAGCATGATAGTCTTATTAGTAATGTCGATAAATTAAAAACTAAATATCATGATAGTTTAGCTCCATGTATAAAATGTCATGATATAGAAACTCTCCAAAAAGAGAACTTGCTACTTAAGGATACCTTGAAGAAATTCAAGGTTGGTAGTAAGTCTTTGAACATGATCATTACAATTAAGGGTCACGTTCCCAAAAGAAGTAGAATCGAATTTGTGAGAAGTCCTCACCAAAATCCAACCACCTTCATAAAAGGTCATATCTTATATGTTCGGCACCAAAGCAAATGCAACTTTTGTTACAAATATGGACATAAAATGTATCATTGTCCATTCAAGAAAATTAGTCCGAACAATCTGATTTGGGTTCCTAAAGGAACTATGATAAACTCTATACAACATAATAAATAATGTAGATTAGTTTTTGAGGCACCCAAAAGTAAATGGGTACCTAAAAATTATCCTTTCTTGTAGAGACATACAATCACAAGCTAGGAGTAAGAGATGGTACCTTGATAGTGGATGCTCAAGGCATATGACCGGAGATCCATCTCAATTCTCTAAGCTCACTAGCATAGACGAAGGCTATGTCACTTTCGGAGACAACAACAAGGGTAAAATCATTGGCAAAGGAACCATAGGTAATAAATCCAACTTATTTATTGAAAATGTTTTGTTAGTTGATGGTTTAAAATATAACCTCTTGAGCATTAGTCAATTATATGATAAAGGATATATCGTCAAATTCGAATCTAATGCTTGCATTATTAAAAAACCACACAAAAACACATCTATGATTGCATTAAAACATAATAACGTATACACCATTGACATCAATGATCTTTGCAATGAAATGTGTTTCTCGATTTTGAATAAGGATGCTTGGCTTTGGCATAGGAGATTATGTCATGCTAGCATAAAACTAATCACTCAAATATCATCCAAAGAACTTGTACGAGAAATTCCTCATATCAAGTTCGTCAAAGATAATGTGTGTGATGCTTGTCATTTAGGAAAATAAATTAAGGGTAGTTTCAAATCTAAGAATCAAATAAGCACCTCTAGGCCCTTACAATTGATCCATATGGACTTGTTCGGACCAATCTCTATATCAAGCCTAGGAGGTAGCAAATACGCCTTCGTCATTGTAGATGACTATAGTAGATATACATGGACTTATTTCTTGAAACACAAAAATTAATACTTTAGATATTTCACCAAGTTTTGTAAACTTGTTCAAAATGAAAAGGGTTTTATGATTTCATCAATTCGAAGTGATCACAGTAGTGAATTTCAAAACCGTATTTCCAAGAATTTTGTGAATCTAATGGATACAACAATAATTTCTCTACTTCAAGAAATCCTCAACAAAATAGAGTAGTAGAAAGAAAGAATAGAAATTTGTAAGAAATGACAAGAACCATGTTGAATGAATATAGCCTACCCAAATATTTTTGGGCCAAAGCTGTAAACACTGTATGCTATATATTGAATAGAGTTCTAGTAAGACTCTTACTCACCAAAACTCCCTATGAGTTATGGAACAATAAAAAAACCCAATGTTTTATATTTTAAAGTTTTTGGGTGTAAGTGTTTTATCTCGAATGAAAAAGATGTCTTAGGAAAATTTGATGCTAAATCCGATGAAGGAATTTTTCTTGGTTATTCTTCTGTTTCTAAAGCTTTTCGTATTTTCAATAAAAGAACTTTAATTATAGAAGAATCCATTCATGCTATTTTCAATGAGATTTTCAAAATCAAGAAAAATGATTTTGATAATGTTGTTAATTTCGATTCTTTGAATTTAAATGAAACCCCTTCTCCAACTAGCAACTCGGATGCATCCACTTTCGAAACATCCTTACCCAAGGATTGGAAGTATGTTGATGCTTATCCTAAGGAACTAATTCTAGGAGACACATCTAAGGGGGTTCAAACATGTTTTCTCTTAAAAATTTTTGTGCCAACGCCGCTTTTCTCTCCCAAATTGAACCTAAATGTATTGACGAAGCCATGAAAGATGATTCATGGATTATTGCAATGCAAGATGAGTTAAATCAATTTGAGAGAAATGAGGTGTGGAAGCTTGTTCCTTGGCCAAATGATCATTTAGTTATTGGTACTAAATGGGTCTTTAGAAATAAACAAGATGAATATGGTATCGTGGTTAGAAACAAGGCTAGATTAGTGGCCAAAGGTTTCAACCAAGAAGAAGATATCGATTACAAAGAAACCTTCACTCCTGTGGCTAGATTAGAAGTCATAAGGATGCTCCTTGCCTATGCTAATAATAATAATTTGAAGTTGTTTCAAATGGATGTTAAAAGTGCTTTTCTTAATAGCTTTATTTCTGAAGAAGTTTATGTTAAACAACCTCCCAGATTTAAAAATAATAGCCTCCCTAATCATGTATTTAAATTAACTAAAGCTCTATACGGTTTAAAACAAGCCCCAAGGGCTTGGTATGAGAGACTTAGTACTTTTCTTATTGAAAATAATTTCACAAAAGGTAAGGTCGATACTACATTGTTTATCAAGAATTTTAAAAATAATTTTCTTATTGTTTAGATTTATGTTGATGATATTATCTTCAGTTCTACGAATGAATCTCTTTATGAATCTTTTGCTAAAACCATGAGTCTCAAATTTGAAATGAGTTTGATAGGAGAATTAACTTTTTTCTTAGGCTTACAAATTAAGCAACTAAGCAATGACCTCTTTATTAGTCAAACTAAATATACTTTAGATCTGCTGAAAAGATTTAATATGGATAGCTCAAAAGCTATTAACACTCCTATGAGCACCTCCATTAAGTTAGAAGTTGATGAAAGTGAAGAAAGCTTCGATCAAAAAACTTATAGGGGTATGATAGGAAGTTTACTTTACCTCACTGCAACTAGACCAGATATCATGTTCAGTGTAGGACATTGTGCTAAGTTTCAATCAAACCTTAAGATATCTAATCTCAAAGCGATTAAAAGAATACTTAGATATCTTAAAGGTACCACAAATCTAGGATTATGGTATCCAAAAATCGAGAATTTTGAGTTAATTGCTTATGCTGATGTGGATTTTGCTGGGTGTAGACTAGATAGAAAAAGCACATCAAGAACATGTCAATTTTTGGGATATTCTCTTGTTTCCTAGTCATCTAAGAAACAAAACTTGGTTGCACTATCAACAACCGAAGCTAAGTATATTGCAGTTAGTGCATGCTGTGCACAAGTTGTATAGATGAAAAACACCTTAGAAGATTATAAAGTCCATTTTAAAAATATTTTCATTAAATGTAATAACACAAGTGCAATATGTTTAACAAAGAATCACATTCAACACTTAAGAACAAAATATATTGATATTAGATATCACTTTATACGAGATCATGTCATTAATCATGATGTAATCATAGAGTTCATTGATACTAAGCATCAACTAGTTGATATTTTTACAAAACCTCTAAGTGAAGAACAATTTGATTTCATTAGAAGAAAATTAGGAATGTTAATATGTCCGAATGCATGAACTTGTTAAGATTATTTTTCAAACTTTTTTGATTTAATGATCAAATCACTTAATTTCCATAATGATTTTACATAATTACATGCCTTAATTACATGTTGGAAATTATGTGTTTTGGATACAAAAATTTTCATAATAATAAGTATGTTTTATCTTCATGATTGAATTTGAAAATCTATAGCAAAACCTTGTCCGAATGTATGAAAGTATTAAATTTCATTTTCGAATCTTCTTGATCCTAACAATCGGATTTTTTTGATACATTATTCTCTTCCGGACTTAATAAACATATGTTATATTAAGTTTGATTCACATTATTGATTTTTGATATATGGAATCAACTAGCAAATGCATCTCTCATAGACTTATCATGTGAAAAATATCTTTCGAATGGATTTGATAATTCCTTCTTATATCTTTTGAGAAATAGTTTTACGTGCAAGGATTTTCAGACATATCTTGATCCTTGTAAAAATGAAGCGTGCTTTAATATCTTATCAATTTTAACTTCGGGTAATCTCACAAATAACTTTCCTCGTTCATGCAAAAAGATAATAACAAATAAAAAGGAAGAAGTAATAAAAGTTATCTCCATATCTTGAGATATTTGTATAATTGGTATCCTATCCCTCATTGTTGAAAAATAACATAAGTCAAGTTAAAATTTGCTTATATCATTCTCCTTTTTGTTGATGACAAAGGGGGAGAAATATATGAATTGATACTATGAGTATCATATTTAAATAAGAAATATATGAATTGATGTTATGAGTGCCATATTTGAATTTAATGCTATATGAATTGATGTTATGAGTGCAATACTTAAATTTGAATTATGTTGAGATATCAAAAGCTTGCATTGAAATATATGAAAATTGGTGATAGAATTGCTATGATTGCCATATTTGCACTATGCCATATTTGCACTATGTTATTACCATATTTGAACTATGTTAAGATATCTAGAGCTTACATTGTAATTCTACAAATTGATATCTAGTCATGTGATGAAATGCTATGATTGCTAAATACTTGAAATATTTATATTATGTTAAGATATCAAGAATTTACATCGTAATTTTACATGTTGATATCTTACCATATGATGAATTGCTATAATTGCTATCTTTTACATTTGAAATGTAAAACCTGAAAATGGATGTCAAGCCTTGACATCATCATTTTCAGAGAAATACATCATGATAGGAATCATGATGGGAGTATTGATAAGGTTAAATGATCTTAACTTATCAATATGTCTCTTGAATTCAAAGGCTTTGAATTCAAAAATGACTTATCTCAAGTATGGCATATAGATAGGAGGAGTTAAGGTTAACTCCATTATCAATTGATTATCATCATAAAAAAGGGGGAGATTATCGAATCTCAGATTTTGATGATGAAGTCAACTGTCATTTGTTATCTAATCCATATATTGAGATAAGTGTGTAGGATTAACTACGATGGCAGTAAGACATGCAGTAGGAGTTGCGCCAGAGTCAAGACCATGATCACGTTGGGGGTTTGAGAGTTCGACGGAAGAACGGACGGTCGTCGGAGGTTCTGCGAGAACAAATCCGAGAAGTCCAGGAGTTTGCCAAAGAAGCTCGTCGGAACTCGCCAAGTGGATCGTCGCAAGTCCAAGAGTTTGCCGAAAGTCCTCCGGAGCATCGTTGAGGGTTCATCAGATGTTCACCGGAAGTTCGCCAGAAGCTCGCCGGAAGAAGCGATTGATGCACCGGAGCAAGTTGCAGTAAATGTCTTAAGAAATATCGTAGTTAGAATATAGATTAAGCTAGGAATGGGAGGTGATCCCATTAACTTAATTTGGGGGCAATTAGGCCCTTGACAGACCCAAATTGGGCCAAATGGATCAGCCCATTCGGACCTAGATTTCCTAGCCGACGGTGGCACTGCCCAAGAGCTCAGGAAAGCTGGGCGATGCAACCACCTAGGTCAAACAGTGGTACCGCCTGGGTTTAGTCTCCGAGCGAGATTGGGCAGTGGTACCGCCCCTATCAGGCGGTGGTACCGCTTGGGCGCAGTCTTTGAGCGAGACTGGGCAATGGTACCGCCCGCCCCTGTCAGGTGGTGGTACCGCCTGAGCTCAGTCTCCGAGAGGTAGTACCGCCCAATTATGGCGGTAGTACCACCAGGACCCCGGAAATCCAAGAGATGACATTTTTTAGCTCCAAATTCAAACCAGTTTAGGGCCTATATAAACCCCACCCTTTCCTGCATGAAAGGACACCGAAAATCCAATTTACTCTGTGATTTTTAGAGCTCAAAAGTGTTGTATAAGCTAAAAGTTCTCATTCCTCTTTTCTTCCAAGTTTCGATCATTCAAGAGAGGAGTGAAAATTCTGTAAAGGTTATCTCCTAAGTCTGTCAAAAGGAGTGAAACTATAAAAGAGTGATTGGCTTTCACCTATTGAAGGAAGACCTCTAGTGGACGTTGGTGACCTCGTCGGAGGAGGAAGCCAAAAGTGGATGTAGGTCAAGATTGACCGAACCACTCTAAAATTGCGGTGCTCTCTGGGTTGTATTTTTTCTTGCTGCTTACCTTACTGCAAACCTCTATATGTGCTTTACTTCCTTATTACTTTTACTACACTCCCTTACGAACTCGCTTTCAAGTTAAGTTTCTGAAAACGGTTTTACGTCGGAAACGATTTCATCGTACGAACGCAGTTTTAATTGTTGAAAGTTTTTTCGCTGCACTAATTCACCCCCCCACCCCCCCCCCCCCTCTCCCCCCCACCCCACCTCTTAGTGCTCTTGATCCTAACAAATATAACTATTTGTTATGAATGCAAGAAGAAGGAAGCTTTTTAGGACGAATCAAGCTCCTCCGAAAACAAGTAGAAAATCAATAAAGGCAAAGTGGTAAACTATACCTTAACGGCTTTCTACAACAAGGTAAACAACTCAAACGAAACTCCCTTAGTTTACTTTGAAATTACTTGATGTTCTTCATGAATTATTTTTAATATAGTTTTTTTTTAAATTAAAAAATTTATCTAAATTTCTTTTTAAAAATTGCTTGTTTAATAATGTAATAAAAATGTAAATATTGGGATCATGCTAGTAATTTTAAAAATGATAATAAAAATTATATATTTTATGTTAAAGCAATAAAATGTTAAATATAAATCTAATGCTTGTACACTTAACAAGATTAATTATATTGTTTCTCAATTTTAATTAAAGATGCTCTATGATTAATGAAATCAAGTTTTCATTTGAAGTAATAATTTGATATCATGCTCAATAAGTTTATGTTTCGAATTTATGCATGATGATTCTTGCGATTTATGGATTATCGATTTTTACCATAATGAAAGTGGCTTTTTCATTTTTATAAAGGATACATGTCTTGATTTGGCATAAATGACAAAGGCATGCTTAAATAAAATAATGTAAGAATCATGCTTGATGATTTTACATTTAAATTATGCTTTATGGTTTATTGATCTTGATGATTTCTATGATGAGATTTACTTTTTTTATTTTAAATCATGATGTATGGTTTTCATGTGAAAAAGACAAAGGCATGCTTGTATGAAATAAACAACTTCAAATGAAATATATAAAAAAGGGGGAAAGGGGGGGGGGGAGGGGGGGTGAAGGAGGAATACATTTTCCATCTTATTGATTTTTCATTAATGAATCCATATATATTATGCTTTAATGAATCTCATGGATTATGAAAATGATTTAAATTTAATGGATTTTATCGAAATCATGATCTTGATTTCTCGTGATTTATAACTTGAAATCGTTTATGAATCACAATCTTGTTTTTTGAACTCCCATATTTCTTCTTATCATTTACTAAAGCGGAAAATTTCCTAAATGAATCATGATTTTTCGGAATTATAATTTTTATGATTCATAATGAATTGAGAGATTTTATATGCATGAATTAATATCTTGTTCTCCTACAAGATTGAATGAATTTTATCTATATCATGATTTCCTAAGAATTCTTTTCGTTATTTATTTAAGAGGAGATTTATTAAAATAAATCATGGTTTCTCTTAATTTCTCAAAATTATAACTTGAAAATTCTTTTTATAAATTGAGATTGTCTACTATGATTTTTTCTTTTCGCTATTTGAGTTATCCAAAAAGAATCATAATATGTCTCTTGATATTCACAATTTGTCTTCATGATTTGTATATCTCATCACCAAAATTCTCTTAATATTTTTCATGTAATGATATGAAATTATGCATGAAATACTCATGAATTTATGCAAACAAATGAGAAATTATGATCATGCATGATAGGATGTAATATAATTTGACATTTAGATACCATCATGATCTGAAATGTTATGATTTATTACCAAAATGATGTATCATGAATGCGTGAATATCATGTATGATATGCCCATGGTGATTGATTTATTTATGTTATGCATGAAGTAAGGATACCATATGCAAAGTTTTGAAATTGTGTATGTTGTAAATTGAAACCATAATAGTGCACAAACATATTGAAATAATGATTGAAACATTAATGTAATTATGAATGATGATTTGATATTATGCATGCAATACTTCAACTTATAATAATGATGCATGCAATGATAAAATATTCATGATAAAAAATTATTTTGACATTCATAACTTGATTTTTTTATTATTCATCCTTTGTCATGATTTGAAAATTATTGTAAATGGAAAAAGAGATACAAAACATTATTTTTTCTTTCTTTTTGACAATGACAAAGGAGGAGAAAAATTGCTAGCTCAAGATTTAAAATTTGGAAACTTACACATTACAAAAGAAGCAAACTTGCTATCTTGCTCATCTCAAAAGAGAAGCAAGAAGTGCTATCTTGCAAATCTCAAGACGCACAAATGCAAACTTGTAAAATTTATAATTTTGCACATCATTAAAATTTATGATGATTTGATTATTATGCATGTTCTAAAATGTTGTAAGATTCACTAGCTTGCATAATGTAGAACTTGCTATCTTAAACATCACCAAGAAGTGCTATCTTGTCTATCTCAAGAGGCAAAAAATGTTAACTTGCACATCTAGCAAAACTTATAGCAAGAGTTACTTTCTTGAACATCTCAAAATTGCTAGCTTGCATGTTTTAAAATGTTATAAAATTTTGCTAACTTACACTTTGCAAAGGAAGCAAAAATGGCACTTATCAAAATAGAAGAAAGAGTTTGCGATCTTGAACATCACTATCTTGCCAATCTCAAGGAGCAAAACTTGCAACTTGCACATTGCCATAGAAAGCAAGAATCGCCAGCTTACACACTTCAATAAGAAAGTTATCTTATATTTGCTTTTGAAATTTTTGCTAGCTTGTATAAACTTGTTATCTTACTATCTTGCATATATAAAACTTGATATTATATTTTTCATGCAATGATTTGACATTATATCTCAAACACTTGATAGTTGGAACTTCTCCTTTTTGTTGATGACAAAGGGGGAGAAGTATGATCATGTTATGACGTGTTGCAAATATTCATAATGAAATTTGCAATGACTTGAATTTAGCTTGAATTCAAGGTTCTATCAATACGGCATATTGATAGGGGGAGTTTGTTTAAACTCTGAGAGTTAAGATTAACTCCATCATCAATTGGTTGTCATCATCAAAAAGGGGAAGATTATTGAATCTCGGATTTTGATGATGAAACCAATTGATAGTATTTATGATTTGATCTATGTTTTGAGTGACACATGATGTTTCGATCAGGGAGAGATAATTAAAGTAGGAAGAATCATGTTGGGCCGGAGAAAAACGTGTCAGAAGATTGGACGTTGGGTCGGAGGATCGGTCGACGTATCGATAGAAGGCCATGGATTCGGGCATCGGTCCAAGAAGAACGGATATTGCGCCAAGGATATCGGAATTGTGGAGGTCAACTAGCCGATTAGGTAATAGGCCACAAGATTGGATGATGCACCGAAGAATCGGACGAAGTGTCGATAGACCAATGACATGTCGGACAACATGATTCATGCTTAATAATAATTGTCTAGATCAAAGTATGTTTTTGTGTGTGCAGGACTAACTACGATAGCAAGGCATAAAGCAAAATGAAGTCCCGGAGTCAAGAACGCGATTTCATTGGGAGTTCGAGAGTTTGTTGAAAGTCCGAACATTCGTCGGAAGTTCTACCGGAACTAACCGAGAAATCCAGAAGCTTGCCAAAGAAGCTTGTCAGAACTCATTAAGAAGATCATCGTGAAGTCCAGGAGCTTACCGGAATATTGCCAAGAGATCGTCGGAAGTTCATCGGAAGATCACCGGAAGAAACCAGACTTATCTTGCTTAGATTATCTCTTATGAATCATAGTTAGTACATAATTGGAGTTGGGATTGGGAGGTAATCCCATCAACTCTGTTAGAGGCCAACTAGGCCCGAAGTTAGACTGGTTTGGGCTGAATTCAAGGCCCAACCAGGGTGCTGAAACCCTGGCCGGCGGTGGCGTCGCTAGGGCCGACGGTGACACCGCTTGGGGAATAGCACCCTAGGAAACCTAGGTAGTCGTACTGCCCAGGCTGGGCAGTGGTACCACCGATAGTAATGCTGCCAGTAGTGGTACTACCCCTATTCGGTGGTGGTACCTCCTAGAGTCAGATCCTGCTACGGTAGTACCGCCTAGGAATGGCAGTGGTACCGCTAGTACCCAGGAAACCTAGGATGAGACCTTTCTAGGCTCCAAGTTTGAATCAACTTGAAGCCTATAAATACTCCTTTCATCCCTGGTTAACATACATAAGCATAGAGTATTTAAAAGTGAGAAAACATTGTTGCAATCATTAGAGAAATCCCCTCCTATAGTCTAAGTTTAGAATTCTGTTTAGGAGTGTGTGCTTGTAAAGGTTGTCTCCTAAACTTGTGAAAAGGAGAAGAAGGGTGTAAAAGGTGGTTGGTCTTCGCCTATTGAAAGAGGACCAATAGTGGATGCTAATGGCATCGACGGAAGAGGAATCAGTGAGTGGATGTAGGTCACGATGACCGAACCACTATAAAAATCTGGTTTGCGTTTCCTTTGAGCACTTTACTTTTATAGCCAACTGCCTCTCCACTTTACTGTGCTTTTACTATGCCTACACTCGTATATGCTTTCAAGTTTTCAAAAATGATTTTCAACATACGAAAGAATTTTCAGAACCGACGTTTTTACCGCTGCACTAATTCACTCCCCCCTCTTAGTGTCGAGTCGTTCCTAACACCAATAAGTTCTTCAAGTAGAAACTTGTTTAAGTCTTTTCCCTCTTGTATTGCAGTTACTTTTGAATTCTAATTTTTAGAAAGAGATCGTAAAACTTTATTAATAAGTTTAATATTCGAAAAGTATTTGCCAAGAGCTTTTAAACCATTGACAACATCCGTAAATCAGGTGTACATATCTCTAATGGTTTCGTTTGGTTTCATAAGAAATAACTCAAAATCATGCATCAAAAGATTTATTTTAGAATCTTTAACTCTACTAGTGCCTTCGTGTGTGATTTCAAGAGTGTGCCAAATATCGTGCGCAGTTTCGCAAATAGAAACCCGATTAAATTCATTTTTATCTAGAGCACAAAATAAAGTGTTTATCGCTTTAGCATTCAAAGAAAAAGTTTTCTTCTCTAAATCTTTCTATTTGTTCATTGAATTAAAAGACTTTTGAAATCTATTTTCAATGATATTTTATAAATTGAAATATAAAGAAAATAAGAAACATCTCATTCAAGTTTTCTAATACATGTAGTCAGTTCCATTGAATATAGAAGGAGTGATAGAAAAACCTCTTGATTACCGAGAAAAGCCATCTATCTTGGGTGTTAGACCAATGGAAATGTACTTGACTTGAAAGCGTGTTTGTAAGCGTAGTGAAAGTAATAAGCAAGTAAATCAGTTTGTAATATAAATAAAAAGAATGAAAGAAATATATGTTAGGATCAAGAGCACTAAGAGGGGGGGGGGGGGGGGGGGGTGAATTAGTGCAGCGGAAAACCTTCTACGATTATAAAAAAAAAAAAAACTACGTTCGTTCGATAAAAGTGATTTCAATAAGAAAGCCGATTCGTAAATCACTTTAACTTTTGATTAAGCGAGATGCAGCAAAAATATAAATGCAGTTTGCAGTTATGGTTCAAATCAGATAGTAGGCGCAAACTGAAATATGATATTCGTACGAAAATATTGATTTACGTCTAAATGCTGATTCGTAAATCACTTGATTAAGCGAGATGCAGTTAAAGCAAGGATATAAAGGCAGTTTGCAATTATGATAGAAATCAAAATGTAAGCGCAAACTGAAATATGATGATCGTACGATAAAACTGATTTACGTCTAAACGCCGATTCGGAAAGTACAAAGCTTGAAACCCAATCGTATATGCGCAGAAAGCAGTAAGCTTTTAAGGAGGTTTGCAGTAAAGATAATATGCTCAAAGTAAATACAAACCGAGATTTAGAGTGGTTCAGTCAATCTTGACCTACTCCACTTTTGGCTTCCTCCACCAACGAGGTCACCGACGTCAACTAGAGGCCTTCCTTCAATAGGTGAAGGCCAACCACCCTTTTACAGTTTCACTCCTTTTGACGGGCTTAGGAGACAACCCTTACATAATTTCCTTTCCTCTCTCAACAGATTAGAACTTGGAAGAAAAGAGGAAGAAGAACTTTCAACTCATACAACACTTTTGAGCTCTAAAAATCACAAAGTAAAATCAGAATTTCGGTGGTTTTTGGGTGCCCTTTCAGTGCTGAAAGGGTGGGGTATTTATAGGCCCCAACCCAGTTTGAATTTGGAGCTCAAAATTATCAATTCCCAGAATTCCGGGATCTTACAGTTGCACCGCCTAGCAAAGCTCGAAGACTGAGCCTCTGGGCGGTGCCACCTCCTGTCAGGAGCGGTTGCACCTCCTGCCAGTGCTCGAAGACCAAGCTCAGGCGGTGCCATTGCTTGATTGAGGCTGTTGCACCACTCAGCCAGAGCTAGGAGACCGAGCCCAGGCGGTGCCACCTCTTGTCAGGGGCGGTTGCACCGCCTAGTCTCGCTAGGAGACTGAGCCCAGGTGGTGCCACCGTCTGGCTTGGGCGGTTCAACCGTCTGGCAGAAATCAGGGTCCGAATGGGTTGATCAATTCGGCCCAATTTGGGTTTTTCAGGGGCCCAATTGCCCCAAGATTAAGTTAATGGGATCACCTTCTATTTCTAACTTAATCATTGTGCTAACTACGATATTTCCTAAGACATTTACTGCAACTTGCTCCGGTGCGTAAATCGCTTCTTCCGGTGAGCTTCCGGCGAACTTCCGTCGATCATCCGATGAACCCTCGGTGATGCTCCTGCGGACTTCCGGCAAACTCCTGGACTTGCGACGATCCACTTGGCGAGTTCCGACGAGCTTCTTTGGCAAGCTCATGGACTTCTCGGATTTGTTCCCGCAGAACCTCCGACGACTGTCCGAACTTCCGTCGAACTCTCGAACTCCCAACGTGATCATTGTCTTGACTCCGGCGCAACTCCTGCTGCATATCTTATTTTCATCGTAGTTAATCCTGCACACTTATCTCAACATATAGATTAGATAACAAATGACAATTGACGTCATCATCAAAATCCGAGATTCAATAGTCTCCCCCTTTTTGATGATGATAATCAATTGATAATGGAGTTAACCTTAACTCCCCTTGTCTATATGCCATACTTGAGATAAGTCATTCTTGAATTCAAAACCTTTGAATTCAAGAGACATATTGATAAGTTAAAATCATTTAAACTTATCAATACTCCCATCATGATTCCCATCATGATGTTTCTCTCTGAAGATGATGTCAAGGCTTGATATTCATTTTCAAATTTTACATAACAAGTTTGAATGATGGTAATAGTAGTGTAAGATATCAACATGTAAAACTACGAAGTAAGATTTTGATATCATTACATGATACAAACAAGGCATAATGCAAATTATAGCAATCATAGCATCAATTCATATATCTCTTGGTGATGCAAGCATGGCATTAATATTCATATATTTCTCCCCCTTTGTCATCAACAAAAAGCATGGTAATTGTGATACCAAGAGAATAATATAAGCGAATTTTGAGCATAAGTATGATGCCTTTACTAGGTTCATGTCATTTTCAATAGTGAGTCAATTATGCAACCATGACATGGAGATATCAATTCTGTTTTTACCCCGCATCTCCGCCATCTATTTGTGAGTTTACTTTAAATGAAGTTAAAATTGATGAGAGATTAAATCTTGCTTCATTTTGACAAGGATCAAGATATGTATCAAAAACGAATCTTTGCAAGTAAAAGCACTATCATTCATATAATCAGGAATCATTTTATTAAATCCATTTCTTTAAAAAATGTTCTTCATATAGATGTATGAGAGATGTATTTCATATGTCAACAATGATGAGAATTAAACTCGTTATGACATATGCTTTATTAAGTCCGGAAGAGGATAATATATCGAGAAACTCCGATTTTTAAGAGAATCCGAAAATGAAATTAAGACTTTTATACATTCGGATGAGACTGTGCTATTGATTTTCAAATATGATCATGAAGACAAAATATGCTTATCATCATGGAAATTTTTATATTCATACACATAATTTCTAACATGTAATTGTGTAAAATCATCATAGCAATTAAGTGAAATTGATCAAACAATCAATAAAGTCCAAAAAATAATTTCAACAAGTTTATGTATTCGGACACATCAACATTCCTAATTCTCTTCTTATGAAATCAAATTGTTCTTCACTTAGAGGTTTTGTAAAAATATCAGCTAGTTGATGTTTAGTGTCAATGAACTCTATGATTACATCATGATTAGTAACATGATCTCGTATAAAGTGATGTCTAATATCAATATGTTTTATTCTTGAGTGTTGTATATGATTCTTTGTTAAACATATTGCACTTGTGTTATCACATTTAATGGGAATATTTTTAAGATGAACTTTATAATCTTCTAAGGTATTTTTCATCCATACAACTTATGCACAGCATGCACTTACTGCAATATATTCAGCTTCGGTTGTTGATAGTGCAGCCGAATTTTGTTTCTTAGATGACCGGGAAACAAGGGCATATCCTAAAAATTGACATGTTCCTGATGTGCTTTTTCTATCTAGTCTACAGCCAGCAAAGTCCACATCAGCATAAGCAATTAACTCAAGATTCTCTGATTTTGGGTACCATAATCCTAGATTTATGGTACCATTAAGATATCTAAGTATTCTTTTAACTACTTTGAGATGAGATATCTTAGGGTTTGATTGAAATCTAGCACAAAGTCCTACACTGAACATGATATCTGGTCTAGTTGCAGTGAGGTAAAGTAAACTTTTTATCATGCCCCTATAAGTTTTTTGATCGAAGCATTCTCCACTTTCATCAATTTCTAACTCAGTGGAGGTGCTCATAGGAGTGTTAATAGCTTTTGAGCTATTCATATTAAACTTTTTTAGCAAATTCATAGCATATTTAGTTTGACTAATAAAGATGTCATTGCTTAGTTGTTTGATTTGTAAGCCTAAAAAGAATGTTAATTCTCCCATTAAACTCATTTCGAATTCAAGACTCATAGTTTTAGTAAAAGATTCACAAAGAGATTCATTCGTAGAACCAAAGATAATATCATCAACATAAATCTGAACAATGAGAAAATTATTTTCAAAATTCTTGATGAACAATGTTGATAGGGGTAAAAACGAATAGGACACGACGCACCGGATTTGACGTAACACTGCCCCATGACAACCGCCCCAAACAGCGCACCACGCCAAGGGACAAGCATTAATACCAGCGTAATGCGCACCCTCACCGACCGTACCCGCACGGCCTCGTCTTGCTGACCCCGTACGACCGGACAGAGCAGGGGAAGGCGTCGGCCAAGGCTTGCCACACCCTACAACTCGACCTTACTGCGCAACGCCCACAACGGCAACAGACGTGATCAGGAGTACGGCTCTGCCCCGGCGGGGTGGCGTCAGGTAACATCGAGCTCACACATAAATACCCACGGGCTCCCAGCCGGCGAGGTAAGCAGACAAGCACACGATTTTCCCCTAAAACTCCCCTCTACACCACTAACTTGACCGTTGGAGGGGTCGGGCCGAATCGCCGACCCGACCTTTGTGCAGGTATTCGGGGAAAGCCGACCCAGCAGCGCGGAGCATCCCAGCCTTATTCCCCGTGATCGGCCGTCCCGAGATCTCAAGTCCGGTAGCCTCGCCTGATCCTAGTCGTTCGGACCCCTGAACCAGCCGCGTCGACCCCCAGGTCACGGCTAAAAAATTACTTACCGTAACAGATTGGCGCTAGAGGAAGGGCCTCCGAATGACAAACGATCAGCAAACCCGCCTTGGCGAGCCCCCAGCCGTTGGGTTCCCCGCCCCAGGGGAACACCCCCCGCACGATGAAGCTCGCGACGAACACCCCGCAGCGGCGGCGGAGCGTTACTGGCGATTGTTCAACGACCGAGGTTTGTCACCTCCCGACGGCGCCCCCACCGACCCGCCGCCGGTATCTCCGGAGGCCTTTCACGACCTCACTCACCAAGTCCGAGCCATAACGAGTATGGTGCAGACCATCATCCCGATTATCTCGCAGCGAACCCCCCCGCACGGGGCTCACCCTTCGCAGCAACGGGAAACCCTCGTCCGGGCTCACATGCCCCTCTCCGGGCTCCCTGGCTCACCCCAGAACCCGACGGTTCGGCCCGGGAGCCGGGAGGCGGAGGATACGACGAGCCGTCCCGAGCGCGAGGCTCCGTCCGCCGATTCTACAAATGCCCTACGAGCCCAACTGTGCCTCGTCAGTCGAAGACTCGACGAAGTACAGTAGGAGGTCCATAGGTCCAAAGGGGACCTCGGGGTGGACAGATAGCAAGGATCCCCGTTCACCCCCGAGATCCAAGATCAGGCGATCCCGTCACACTTCCGCCTCCCCTCGCTGGACGCATACGACGGCACCGCCGACCCAGCGGACCACGTGGCCACTTTTCGCGCCCAGATGGCGCTATACGGGACTTCCGACGCCTTGATGTGCAGGGCATTCCCGACGACCCTACGGGGTCCGGCCCGCGCGTGGTACAGCAGCCTGAAGGCCGGGACCATCGCCTCCTTCGACCAACTCGCTCAGTTTCTTGGCTTACGCTCGACCGAAACCGTCCGTGGCATTACTCCTCGGACTCAACCAGAGGGAGGACGAGCCCCTCTCCCATTTTGTGAACCGCTTCACGACACAAATTCGCGGACTGTCGGATGCTCACCCCTCTCTATTGATGCAGGCATTCATGACAGGCCTGCGACCTTCCCGGTTCTTCTGGTCCCTCGTGGAGCGACCCCCTGCCGCGGTTCCCGAAATGATTCAGCTTGCTGGCCAGTTCATCGCCGCAGAGACGTGGATGGCTGGGAAGCGGGAGCAACACAAGAAAGTCAAGACGGAGCCGCCCCGACAGCAGCAGCCCCCCGCCTCCCATCGCAGGTTGGATAGATCCGACCCGAGGTCTCCTCTCCCTGTCTTGAGTTCTTCGCAGACGGAAATACTTCGCCATGAGAAGGGGAAAGGATTACTCAAGGAGCCCCACCCGATGAGGAGCCCGCGAGAGCTCGCGGACCGCTCGAAATACTGTCGTTTTCATCGGCAGCATGGGCACGACACTGAGCAGTGCCGTGAGCTAAAAAGGCAGATCGAGGAGCTTGTCCGCCGAGGGCATCTCGGCCACTACCTTCCGCCGGTCAAGGAGCCGTCACCTCGCCCGGAAGGCCCCGTTGAACGACACATCGACATGATAGCCGGGGGGCCCGCGGCGGGGGGGGGTTCCGCGTCGGGCAGAAAGGCGTATGCCTGGGCCGCTCCTGACGAAGCCTCGGGATACGAGCCCGAGCCTGAGATTACCTTCCCAACCGAAGCTGCCGAGCGACCTGACCACGACGACGCCCTAGTAATATCAGCCAGGATAGCCAATGCATAGGTAAGAAGGATCATGGTCGACACGGGAAGCTCGGCCGATATACTTTACTTCGGTGCCTTCCAGAAGCTCGGCTTAGCCAAGGAAAGCATGCGCCCGATCGGTTCAACGCTCACCGGGTTCACGGGAGAATCAATATCACCTTTGGGGGCCATCACTTTGCCCTTAACCCTGGGCGTCCCGCCGAGGTCAAAAACGGTGATGACCGCCTTTTTGGTGGTCGACCTTCCCACGGCCTATAATGCCATACTGGGACGGCCGACCCTCAATAAAACCAGAGCCTTTGTCTCGACCTACTACCAAACCATCAAATTCCCGACTCACGCAGGGGTCGGAGAAGTCATCGGGAGCCCCCGTGAGTCCAGACGGTGCTACCTAACCGCCGTTTCACTACACAAGAGGACCAGAGTCGAGCCACCGCTGGAGGACCCACGGGAGACAAAAAGACCGGCCCCTCATCCCGAGCCGAAGGGGCCCACCATTGATGTACCATTACAAGAAGCCCGACCCGACCGGACGGTCAAGGTAGGATCGGAGCTACCCGAGCGGGAACGAGAGCAGCTCGTCGGACTCCTATGGGAAAACGCCGATATCTTCGCCTGGTCCCCGTCTGATATGACGGGCGTCGACCCAGGGGTGGCGCAGCACCACCTTAACATCCCACTTGACGCTCGCCCGGTAAAACAAAGACCCAGACGGCAGGCCCCTGATCGGCAGCAGGCTATACAAGAGGAGGTGACCCGTCTCTTAGCAGCAGGCTTCATAGAGGAAGCCAAGTATCCTCAATGGCTGTCCAATGTAGTCCTCGTGAAAAAACACAATGGAGGCTAGAGGATGTGCGTTGACTATACCAGTCTCAACAATGCATGCCCAAAAGATTGTTACCCCCTCCCAAGAATCGACCAGTTGGTCGATGCAACAGTAGGACACGCGCGCCTCTCTTTCATGGACGCCTATTCAGGATATAACCAGATCAGGATGGCGCCCGAGGACAGCAAGCACACGGCCTTCCTCACCGACCGGGGGGTGTACTTCTATAAGGTCATGCCGTTCGGGTTGAAGAACGCCGGGGCCACGTACCAGAGGACGGTGAACAAAATGTTCGCCCATCAGATCGGAAGGAACATGGAAGTATACGTGGATGACATGATCGTAAAAAGCCAAAAGACCGAAGCACATATTGCCGACCTGGCCGAGGCGTTCGACACACTACGTAAGTTCGGCATGCGGCTCAACCCCACAAAATGCGCCTTCGGGGTCACCTCCGGGAAATTCCTCGGGTTCATTATACATGAAAGGGGAATTGACGCCAACCTAGAGAAAGTCCAAGCGATCATCAACATGCAGTCGCCCCGGACGATCAAAGACCTGCAACGACTGAACGGAAGGATTGTTGCCATATCCCGATTCCTTGCCCGGTTGGGAGATCACTGCCTCCCCTTCTTCAGGGCGCTCAAGGACTCGAAAAACTTCCGATGGACAACGGAGTGCGAAGAAGCCTTCAAACAGGTAAAGCAGCGCCTGGCGGACCTCCCCCGGCTCGCCTCTGTTTCTCCCGGCGAAAAGCTGGGCCTCTATCTGGCGGCCTCGCCCCATGCAGTCAGTTCCGTCCTGATTAAAGAAAGCTCGGGCAAACAGCTTCCGATCTACTACATTAGCCACATCCTGAGCGGACCGGAGGGGCGCTACCCGCCGATAGAGAAACTCGCGCTCGCCCTGGTGCTGTCGGCTCGGAAGTTGCGTCCCTACTTCCAGGCGCACCCAGTTGAGGTCATCACCGACCAACCCCTGCGGCAGGTTTTATCTAAATTCGATGTTGCAGGTCGGCTTCTCAAGTGGGCAGTAGAGCTAGGCGAGCATGATATAAGATACGTGCCCAGGACCGCCATCAAAGCACAGGCGGTGGCCGACTTCATCGCAGAGCTAACCCAGGTGATGGGCGAGGATCTAGAGCAGCCTCCCGAAGCTTGGATCCTACACGTGGACGGCTCATCCAACTCAAAGGGCACCGGCGCGGGACTGGTCCTCCTCGCCCCCGACGGCCACTCGTTCGAGCGCTCCCTCCGCTTCGGGTTCAAGGCCACTAACAACGAGGCAGAATACAAAGCGCTCCTGGCAGGACTCAGGCTGGCCCTCGAGATGCAGGTGGCCGCTGTACACGTCCTCACTGACTCGTAGCTGGTGGCCGAACAGCTCAGCGGCGCATATGAGGCTCGGGACCCAACCATGGTGAAATACCTGGCACAGGTGAGGGACCTGAATGCTAAGTTCCCTTATTTCACATTATCCAATGTCCCAAGGGGGGAGAACGAGCGGGCCGACGCATTGGCCAAGCTGGCGTCGAAACCGACCTGCAAAACACGCCCAGAGATCGAGGAGCTTCCTGCCCGCGCCATCGAAATAGCGATTACGGCCCCCGGAAATGCCCCGATCACGTGGGTACAGGAGCTGCTGCGTTTCAAGCGGGATGGGATCCTTCCCCGCGACGAGGTAGCGGCTCGACGGCTGCGCCGTACGCACGCGTGGTACGCCGAAGAAGGTGGCCGGCTTTATAGGCGGTCCTTCACCTATCCCCTCTTACGGTGCCTAGAGCCGGAGGAGGCCCAGACGGTCCTGGCTGAAGTCCACGAAGGGGTCTGCGGAGAGCATAGCGGAGGGCGAACCCTGGCGCACAAATTGCTTCGCCAGGGGTACTACTGGCCGAGCATGTGCCGGGACGCAAAAGCTTACGCTCAGCGTTGCGGCGCATGCCAAGAACACGCCCGCGCGCCCCGACAGCCCGCTATCCCTCTCAACCCCGTCACGTGCGCATGGCCGTTCGCGCAGTGGGGGTTAGACCTCCTCGGCCCTTTCCCGCCGGCTTCGGGACAACGGAAATATATCATCGTGGGGGTAGATTACTTCACAAAGTGGGTCGAGGCCGAGCCATTGGCGACGATCACGGAGCACCAAATGGAGAAGTTCGTATGGAGAAACATAGTGACTCGGTTCGGGGTGCCCAGGGCCATTATTACGGATAACGGACCGCAGTTCGCGGGTAGAAGGTTCAGGGAGTTCTGCGCAGGTCATGGCATCCAACTAAGGTTCAGCTCGGTAGCACACCCTTAGACGAACAGACTGGCAGAGGTGACCAACCGGTCCATCCTGGACGGACTCAAAAGAAGGGTGTCCGCGGCCCGGTCGACCTGGGCCGACGAACTCCCTAGCGTCCTATGGTCACTATGCACCACACCCAAGACCGTGACTGGGGAATCCCCGTACTGCCTGACGTTCGGAACCGAGGCTGTCCTTCCACCCGAGGTAACCATCTCCACCCTCCGGACGAGGAGCTTCGTCGAAGAAGTTTCGAACGAAGGACTTCGCACCAGCCTCGACATGCTCGAGGAACGACGCGCGGACGCGCACCTAAAGGCCCTTTCTTACCAGAAAGCCGTCGCGAGGGTCTACAACAGGAAGGTACGACCTCGACCGATAAAGTTAGACGACCTAGTCCTCCGAAGGACTGAGGTCAGTAACCCAGCCCGAGCCAGGGGGAAGCTAGCCCCCAAGTGGGAAGGACCTTATCGGGTCGTAGAGGTGATCCGGCCGGGTACGTACCGACTCACATCAATGGACGATTCTCGCGTACCGAGAACATGGAACATCGGGAACCTCAAGAAGTTTTTCGTTTGAGGCAAAGAAACCTTTTCGTTTGAAGAGGTAGAACTTCTTCGTTCAAAAGTTTTTCTCCCAAAGGACGGAAGCCTTCGCCTAGGAAGAGAGGAGGGAGTTGATAAAATGGAAGGGAAAAAGCCTTTAAGAAACCAAGCCAAGATACAGGACCCGACTTACAAAAAATCGACCGACTGGCAAAATAAAATACAGGACCCGACTTACAAAAAATCGACCGACTGGCAAAATAAAATACAGGACACTTTTTTCATTGCCCAGGCTCCTCCAGGCGATCATCAAAGGGAACCTCCTCGGGCATATCCACCCCCCGGTCCTCGGGGTGAGGAGCGAAGGGGTTCTCCTCTACCTCAAGACCGGGGTGGCGAGCGCGGAAGCGGGAGGTGGCGATACGGTAGCCGTACTCAAAGGACACCCGCCCCGTCCGCGTAAGCCCGAGCTCGAACCCCTCCGACTTCTTGTAGGCCTCGAGGAGCTCCTTGTCTCTCACAGGTCGAAGCCAGGTCTCCTCCTCCAGTGTCTCCGAGGCCGACTTCGCTTCGGCCTTCGCCTCCTCTAGCACCTCCGAGGCCGACTTCACTTCGGCCTTCGCCTCCTCCAACTTCTTGCTGAGGGAACTCGCCTCCGTTTTCACCAGGCGGAGCTCTATCCATTCCACCCTTATTGTCTTCTGGAGCCCCTCGTTCGCCTTATTAGAGGCCTCGAGCTCCGATCGGAGGCGTGCAGCCTCCGCTTCCAAATCCGCCGCCCGCTGCTGGGCAGCCGCCACGGCCTCCGGACCAGAGCCGGATCGAACCTCCTCGACTTGGCGGACGAGCTCGGCGTTGCGGTTGGCAAGGCCCCCGATGACCCGGCCGGCGTCACGCACCCTGTCCATCAGGGCCGTCGCATAATGGAGCCCCTACACGAGGAAAATCGGGTCAAGAAGGCCGGCGCCGGACAGACAAGCCCTGAAAGCGAAAACGTACCCAGACCAAAGACTGGGCGGACTTATTGAGCAGCACATCCGAAGGGTGGGTGTACAGGTCCCGAGCCATGTCGGGGTGAAGCGCGCCTCGGAGAAATGCCGCTGAGGGATCTCCACCGGCCCACACCCTGTCTCCTCGGGACAGGCCTTCCCAACGGGCCACCAAGGGCTCAGCGGCCCCAGCAAGTGGGATCTCGCTCGCCAGCCGTGTTAGAAACGGCTCCCCGTCTCCAGCCGGGAGTCGGCACAGGTCGCGCACGGAGACAGGGCACGGGCCCTTCCCCGATGACCGCCGACTAGACCCGGCCCCGCCGCGACGGGGGCCTGCCTCAGGGCCCCTCGACGGGGTTGTCTTCGCCCTCTTCGAAGGACGCTCAGCCTCAACCTCCAGTGGGGCGGCCTCCATGCCGGGCTGCGGGTCGTCCGGCTGAGTTGGGAGAGAAGGTGCCGGGTCGCCCGACGTAGTGGGGTGAAGAGGTTGCGGCGCCTGAACCTCCAGGAATGATCGGAGCTTCACCATTTCTGCAAAAGATGGAACGGGTTAGTACCTAGAATCAGCCACGCCAAAACCCCAATCCAAGCACCGTTAAACGTACCCAGAGGCACCGGGCTAAGGCCCGCCTCGACCAGCCACTGTTCGGTCATGGCCCGGATGGCCTGCGACTTAGGGAGGATCTCTCTCAGCCTCCCCAAAGCGTGGCGCTCCGCATCGCCCAAGCAGGGGGTGGTGTTATCAATCGCCCGCGCGGACCAGCGGACTCCGAAGCCCCAGTCCTGCTCACGGCTGATATAGAAAAACCTCCCCTTCCATCCCTTGTTGTTGGAAGGGGCACCCCCCACGCGAAAGCCCGTTCGGGCCGACAGGAAGTAGCCCCCCAAGCTCTTGCAAAGACGGTAACAAGAGAGAAAGAGATCGAGGGTAGGGGTGATGCCGGCATAATGACATTCCCCTAGGAATGCCACTAGGTAACGCCAGGAGTTCGGCGTCACCTGAGACGGCGAGATCCGCCAAAAGGACAGGCAAGATACGATGAGTGGATGGAGAGGAAAGCGCAAGCCCGCTTCCAGGGCGTCAAGGGATAGGGCGAAGCCCTTCGGGACGGGATCATACGCCCTTTGCCCCAGCTCGGGGGCGCAGAGGATACAGTCCCCCGGGATATGATAACAATCCCGGAGCCCTTCCAGTAAAGACCCGCTCACGACGGAGTCCAGGTCGTGTGGCCACATCAGAGCCTCGAGGGCTCGTGCTGCTTCTCCGTCAGAAGACTCAATGGGGGACGAAGCGGGGTTCCCCTCTCCAGCCCCGAGGATAGGGGGGGGGGGGAAGGGGATGGAGAGGAAGAAGAAGAAGAAGAGGACGAAAGGGACAAAGGAGGAGAAGAGGACGACATCCCAACTGACCTTAGGAGGAGGAAAAGACTACGCAGGAGACCGGGAAGAGAGTCGGGGAGGCAACGGCAGAGCTCGAAGGAGGAAACGTCGTAGCAGAAGATAGAGACAAGCTTCGGCGTCCGCTATTTAAGGGTGATGTCCCGCCAGAATCAAGGCCCCTTCGCCTCCCAAGAATGGACAACAGCTCACCCACGCACGCGCCCAGCCGTCGCGTCGCATCGGAAGACACCAAAAGGCCCTTCGCCTTAATGAAGGCATGACGTGGTGACCCCGCTGAAGCGGCAACAGCCGGGCGCCTCGACCTCAACAACGAGCCAACCCGCCCTTTCTCAAGGCGGGATTAAATACGGTAACTTTTCGGCCCCACCGCCGCCAAAAATCAAAAGCAAGGCCTAGGCTGCACGCCTCCCGAGACCACGCCTGCGCGGTAACCTGCCTGCGCCGTGCTCCTCGGCCCTCGGCTGCACACCTCCCGAGACCACGCTTGCGCGGTAACCCACCTGCGCCGTGCTCCTCGGCCCTCGGCTGCACGCCTCCCGAGACCACGCCTGCGCGGTAACTCGCCTGCGCCGTGCTCCTCGGCCCTCGGCTACACGCCTCCCGAGACCACGCCTGCGCGGTAACCCGCCTGCGCCGTGCTCCTCCGCCCTCGGGTGCACGTCTCCCGAGACCATGCCTGCGCGGTAACCCGCCTGCGCTGTGCTCCTCGGCCCTCGACTGCACGCCTCCCGAGACCACGCCTGCGCGGTAACCCGCCTGCGCCGTGCTCCTCGGCCCTCGGCTGCACGCCTCCCGAGACCACGCCCGCGCGATAACCCGCTTGCGCCGTGCTCCTCGGCCCTCGGCTGCACGCCTCCCGAGACCATGCCTGCGCCGTGCTCCTCGGCCCTCGGCTGCACGCCTCCCAAGACCATGCCTGTGCGGTAACCCGCCTGCGCCGTGCTCTTCGGCCCTAAGCCGCACGCCTCCCGAGGCCACGACGGCACTATAACCCGATCGCATCATACTACCCGACCCTTTTCGGCTCTATGGTCATCAAGTTTAGCCCCGTCCGACCGACCCGCCGACAACTCGCCCCTTAGACCCGCGTGGCCAAGTCACCCAGTGATAGGAGCCATTCCTCGGGCCCCTCCCTGCATGCGAAAACCGACGCATAGCTCCTTCCGGGGGGGGAATATGATAGGGGTAAAAACGAATAGGACACGACGCACCGGATTTGACGTAACACTGCCCCATGACAACCGCCCCAAACGGCGCACCACGCCAAGGGACAAGCATTAATACCAGCGTAACGCGCACCCTCACCGACCGTACCCGCACGGCCTCGTCTTGCTGACCCCGTACTGACACGGACTTAGCTGGATTTGCCTAAGTCGTGCGGCACCCTCGCGCGTCCGTCCGCAAAGGTCAGCCTCCCCGAAGCCTCCCATTGTCCCTTAGGACCACCAAAAGAGAGAACGGGTTAGAGAGAACGCCTCCAACGGGATCCACAAGCAAACATCTCCGAAAAACACTTCATAGACAATGCAAATTACAAACAGACTTTACAAGCTCTGAACAGTGGCACAACAAAGGGTAAAATGGTCCATTACAGACCGAAAAGCTCTCGCACGTGTCCACATGACGCAACCTTTATTTACAAGCCTAAAGAGGCCACCAACCCAACTAAAATGGGACTTATAAGCCTTCGGCTGCCCCTTTACATTCTGTACAAGGCATGAACATGCCAAACGACACGGACATACATAAGCATTACATCAAACACCTTGTTTAGAAGTTTGTCCGTGACATTCTCCCCCACTTATCCCTTCGACGTCCTCGTCGAAGCCTTTGTGAACACTGCAACTCTTCACCTTTGCTGAGTCTTCAATCTTCTGCTCTAGCTGCAATGCGCCTCCTGGCTCCCAACTGCTCTCCGCTGCTGTTTCTGAGTAGTCGAACCTTTGATCCGCCATGCTGCTTCAACTCACCAATGACTCTTGACTCTGGTGTGGGGTTGGCTGAGTTGTGTTGATCATTGTTGATTCTTACGGATCCACCAAATGAAGGAAAAGACCATTCTTACTGCGCCAGTTTCTCAAAATTTCCACATGCTGCTTGAACTGGGTGGATGCTTATTGGAGCTTTAACGAGCATCGCCTCACAAACTTCTGAAGTTTTGGGTCCTTCCTCCACAAAATCTGCTCATTGACTCTTCTTTCAGTTAGTTGTCACATCCAAGTAGGTTCGCATCACTTCCGCTTTCGATTAGCATTTCGTTGGGAAATGAAGCGGACAATCTACTCTCAGTAGCACTGATCACCGTTGGTGAGGATTTGACAACTATTGTCTTCCATTATCTTCGAAGGGTCTTTGAACTTGTGCAGAGCTCCTCTGCTGGATAGATAAGAGAACTGGGGTACTCGGTTTCGCCCATTCTCTTAAGAGTTGAGAAGGCAAAGGTTACTTGACTTCGCCCGCCTCCTCGAGGTTGTACTTCATGCATCGAGCTGGTTACTGGCCTTCGCCTGCTCTTTGCTCACACTTCTGAAGCACTTGAAGTGTTTGCACTCCTTGCGTTGAGTTAGCTACTGTGATTCACCTTCTCAATGCCATTGAACTTCTGGAATGCAGGAAGTTTTCACCCCAACTTGGAGTAATTCTCTGATAGATGAGGTCGCCTCTGGGATTGTACCGTCTTCTCCATCAACCCTGCCGCCTACTCCACTGAGTAGCAAAGGTACAACACCACGTATTGCCTGCTTCGTTCCTTGGTCGTGCACTCTTGCATGACCTGAAGTCCTTCACTTACGGCTATCTTGATGAGAAACTTGTTGACACCGGTCTTACGAAGTTTCTTGGCCTCTGCCCTTCAGCCTTGTCTCGGTACTTGGAGATTGCCTCTGCATGCTCCACCTCCTCGGCCCCTTTCACGACCAAGCGCTCTCCCTCCGTGAGAGCAAGGGATCAATGACCTTCACGGAAGTCCCGCCTCTGCGGTACCATGGCGCTGTCATGGCCATGGCACTACTATCCGTCGCCTCGCATCTCCATCCCTTTTCTTCACAATCAGTAGATATGCCTCCGTGACACACCTCCGAGTCCACCTCCATTCTAACTGATTGCTTGATTTTAGGTAGCTAAGTCCCTCTGGACTCGTCGTCGCTTCCTCGCCCCTTTCGACCTCCTGCTTCAACACCTTTGTGTTCTCCAAGCAGTTTGTTTGGTCGATGGAAAGACAGACTGCAACTCCCATGCATGGCCTCTGCCATCACGTTGTAGGGTTTGCACCGATTCTGTTCTCCTTAGCTTCCTTGGTAGCGACGTTCGCTTACTCGGCCTTGTCCTCTGACTTGCCGGGCTCCCTTAAGCGAATATGAGCTCTGGAGCAGTCCAACTCTCCAGCTGCTTCGATCATACCTCTGCATGATCAAGTTCCTCCCATGGAACTCACTGGTACTTGCATTCGAACTTTTCCCTTGGTGGAACCCAGCCCCCATATGCTGATGACCAAGGCTTTCATCCGAAGCAAAATTCGATGCACGCACGGAAGACCCGCCTCTGCAGTACCATGGCCTTCACTCCTTGAATCCATAGCCCTTCTTGCCGTCGTGTTGTTCACCGAAGTGGAGCTCCCAGTAGCTCCCGATCATACCTCCATATGATCTAGTCCCTCCCGGGACTGTGTCGTGTGTGTCGCATTGCCACGAACTGTTCCACCACGATCCGCTGCACCATGTCGCCTCCTGGTGACATCTCCATTGCATTCTGATCCTTGTGGAATAAACTTGAATTGTGAACCCTCCATGTGTGGCCTCTGCCAATACATCGCAGGGTCTCCTCCACCTTCGATTTTGTTCGCTCCTTTGGCAATCGACCTTCATCCACCCACTCTTGGGTCACACCTAGATGAAGCACCACTCTAGGACAGTCCGTCGCCTAGTAGCTCCCGAAGTCCCCCGACTTCGCTGCAATTAGTGCACCATTGTCTGGATCCTGGGCCTCTGCCCCAACCAGCACAATCTCCGCTGCGCACCGCTTCCCTCATGGCAACTTGAATGGCAACACTGTGGCATATTCTTCAAGAGTACCCGCCTCCGCGTCCTCTTGCCCCGTGCTAAGGCCTTCTGAACCCAACTTCGCCTTCGCAAATTGAGTCGCCTTAGTTCCTCCATCAAATGCTCCTCCGAGATAAGGTGCATGTGCCCCGAAGCTCCCTTCGTCTTTGGCACCATGCAAGATGAGTCCGCTCTGTCAAAATGAAGGACCCATGGAACAGTATGATTCTACTCCTGTCTCTGCAAGAGTTCATGTCCTTGACCTCTGTCTAGGGAAAGCACTGTGCCTCTGCTCCATGTTCCAACTTCTATGCTGGCTCCCTTCATGCGGCTTGGGTACTTCGCCAAGTTACACCCAAGTTGCTCCGCTCCTCGTTTTTTGCATTGAGTCGATGGTGGCCCTCGTGCCCACCATTCCACGGGTCAGCCCTCCCTTGAGTCCGATCTCCATATCGACTCCAAGTGTGCCTCTATTTGAGTTGCTTTGGATTGCTCCCCCACTTAATCTCGCAATGCATCCACCAATGCATTCTCTCAAGCGAGATCATGCGACGACTCCTCGCCGCTTGCTCAGTCCATCAAGCTTCGTGGAGTTGTTGTTTGTTGAGGTACTCCTCCTCAACATGTGCAGTCCGTCGCACATGATTCTCCCACTGGAGAGTCGGTACTTATCCCTCCTGGATAACTATCCCATTTGAGCAACATCTCTCTTCGTTTCGGAGACCACCATCCCCTTGGACTACTCCGATCTGCTGAACAAACTGTGCATTGTTCTGCCTCCTGCAAACGCACTTGCTAGATTGCACCTCCCCGTCAATACAGCCCCCACTGCGCCCCTCAAGGCCTAGCAACATGCTGAACTCATTGCACACTTCAGCCTCCTACGGACGTATCCTTCACATGCCGAAGAGAAAGTTTCAATGCTCCATGGCGCCGAGTCTCGGTCGCCTTGGGATGGCCACGAACATTCCATCGTTCGCATACAAGCCCATGCATGAGTACCAAATTCTTCGAGTTAGCAATTCCCCTCACCTCTGTGAGTTTCGCACAACTCTTTCGGTCGCTGAGCAACTCATTCAACTTTGCATGGTCTCGTCCTTTGCCAAGCGCCTCGCTTGCCTTGAGCACCATCAAGTAAAGTTGTCAACGTTGAGCCGTAGCTCAAACTCAGCCATCCCAACCTTTGTGCGCTCCGCATTCTTCCAAGCTTGCCTGTTCTCGTGGTGCCTCTTGCGCGAAGGGTTGGCCATTCCTCTGAATGCCAATGTTAGATGCCCGCTCCTCTGAGCGACTCTTTTCCCTACATCTCCATGCCCGTTTTCCCTCAAACGGTCGCGCGTTGCTGACTGCCCTCAACGTAGCCCCGCTAGGTCCCCCACGTTTGCATGTCAAGTGTTTCTATGAGTGCTTGTCCCGCTCTGATACCATATGACACGGACTTAGCTGGATTTGCCTAAGTCGTGCGGCACCCTCGCGCGTCCGTCCGCAAAGGTCAGCCTCCCCGAAGCCTCCCATTGTCCCTTAGGACCACCAAAAGAGAGAACGGGTTAGAGAGAACGCCTCCAACGGGATCCACAAGCAAACATCTCCGAAAAACACTTCATAGACAATGCAAATTACAAACAGACTTTACAAGCTCTGAACAGTGGCACAACAAAGGGTAAAATGGTCCATTACAGACCGAAAAGCTCTCGCACGTGTCCACATGACACAACCTTTATTTACAAGCCTAAAGAGGCCACCAACCCAACTAAAATGGGACTTATAAGCCTTCGGCTGCCCCTTTACATTCTGTACAAGGCATGAACATGCCAAACGACACGGACATACATAAGCATTACATCAAACACCTTGTTTAGAAGTTTGTCCGTGACAATACGACCGGACAGAGCAGGGGAAGGCGTCGGCCAAGGCTTGCCACACCCTACAATCGACCTTACTGCGCAACGCCCACAACGGCAACAGACGCGATCAGGAGTACGGCTCTGCCCCGGCGGGGTGGCGTCAGGTAACATCGAGCTCACACATAAATACCCACGGGCTCCCAGCCGGCGAGGTAAGCAGACAAGCACACGATTTTCCCCTAAAACTCCCCTCTACACCACTAACTTGACCGTTGGAGGGGTCGGGCCGAATCGCCGACCCGACCTTTGTGCAGGTATTCGGGGAAAGCCGACCCAGCAGCGTGGAGCATCCCGGCCTTATTCCCCGTGATCGGCCGTCCCGAGATCTCAAGCCCGGCAGCCTCGCCTGATCCTAGTCGTTCGGACCCCTGAACCAGCCGCATCGACCCCCAGGTCACGGCTAAAAAAGTTACTTACCGTAACAAATGTAGTATCAACCTTGCCTTTTGTGAAATTATTTTCAATAAGAAAAGAACTAAGTCTCTCATACCAAGCCCTTTTAAACCATAGAGAGCTTTAGTTAATCTAAACACATGATTAGGGAGGCTATTATTTTCAAATCCAGGAGGTTGTTCAACATAGACTTCTTCAGAAATAAAGTCATTAAGAAAAGCGCTTTTAACATCCATTTGAAACAACTTAAAATTATTATTACTAGCATAGGCAAGGAGCATCCTTATGGCTTCTAATCGAGCCACAGGAGCGAAGGTTTCTTCGTAATCGATACCTTCTTCTTGGTTGAAACCTTTGGCCACTAATCTAGCCTTGTTTCTAACCACGATACCATATTCATCTTGCTTGTTTCTAAAAACTTATTTAGTACCAATAACTAAATGGTCATTTGGCCTAGGAACAAGCTTCCACACCTCATTTCTCTCAAATTGATTTAATTCATCTTGCATTGTGATAATCCATGAATCATCTTTCATGGCTTCGTCAACACATTTGGGTTCAATTTGGGAGAGTAAAGCACCGTTGGAACAAAAATTTTTAAGAGAAGAACGTGTTTGAACCCCCTTTGATGAGTCTCCTAAGATTAGCTCCTTAGGATGAGCATCTACATACTTCCAATCCTTAGGTAAGGATGTTTCGGAAGTGAATGCATCCAAGTTGCTAGTTGGAGACGGGGTTTCATTTAAATTCAAGAAATCAAAATTAACATCATTATCGAAATCGTTTTTCCTGATTTCGGAAATCTCATTGAAAACAACATGAATTGATTCTTCAATAATTAAAGTTCTTTTATTGAAGATACGAAAAGCTTTAGAAACCGAAGAATAACCTAGAAAGATTCCTTCATCGGATTTAGCATCAAATTTTCCTAAGTTATCTTTTTCATTCAAGATAAAACACTTACACCCAAAGACTTTAAAATATGAAACATTGGGTTTTTTGTTGTTCCATAACTCATATGGAGTTTTGGTGAGTAAGGGTCTTACTAGAACTCTATTCAAAATATAGCATGCAGTATTTATGGCTTCGGCCCAAAAATATTTGGGTAGGCTATGTTCATTCAACATGGTTCTTGCCATTTCTTATAAATTTCGATTTTTTTTTTCTACTACTCCATTTTGTTGAGGATTTCTTGGAGTAGAGAAATTATGGTTGTATCCATTGAGTTCACAAAATTCTTGGAAATCATGGTTTTGAAATTCATCACCGTGATCACTTATAATTGATGAAATCATAGAACCCTTCTCATTTTGAACAAGTTTACAAAACTTGGTAAAATATCTAAAGCATTCATTCTTCTGTTTTAAGAAGTAAGTCCATGTGTATCTACTATAGTCATCCATAATGACGAAGGCGTATTTGCTACCTCCTAGGCTTGATGTAGAGATTGGTCCAAACAAGTCCATATGGATCAATTGTAAGGGCCTAGAGGTGCTTATTTGATTCTTAGATTTGAAACTACCCTTAATTTGTTTACCTAATTGGTAAGCATCACATACATTATCTTTGATGAACTTGATATGAGGAATTCCTCTTACAAGTTCTTTAGATGATATTTGAGTGATTAGTTTCATGCTAGCATGACCTAATCTTCTATGCCATAGCCAAGCATCCTCATTCAAAACCGAAAAACACATTTCATTACACAAATCGTTGATGTCAATAGTGTATACGTTATTTTGTTTTAATGCAATCATAGACGTGTTTTTGTATGGTTATTCAATGATGCAAGCATTAGATTCGAATCTGACAATATATCCTTTATCACATAATTGACTAATGCTCAAGAGGTTATGTTTTAAACCATCAACTAACAAAACATCTTCGATAAAGAAGTTGGATTTGTTACCTATGGTTCCTTTGCCAATGATTTTACCCTTGTTGTTGTCTTCGAATGTGACATAGCCTTCGTCTATGCTAGTGAGCTTAGAGAATTGAGATGGATCTCCGGTCATATACCTTGAGCATCCACTATCAAGGTACCATCTCTTGCTCCTAGCTTGCGATGGTATAGGTTTCTACAAGAAAGGATGATCTTTAGGTACCCATTTGCTTTTGGGTGCCTCAAAAATAGATCTACATTGTTTATCATTTTGCATAGAATTTATCATGGTTCCTTTAGGAACCCAAATTAATTTGTTCAGACTAATTTTCTTGAATGGACAATAATGCGTTTTGTGTCCAAGTTTGCAACAAAAGTTGCATTTGCTTTGGTGTCGAACATGTAAGATGGGGCCTTTTATGAAGGTGGTTGGATTTTGGTGAGGACTTCTCACAAATCCGATTCCACTTCTTTTGGGAACGTAACCCTTGTTTGCAAGGATCATGTTCAAGGACTTGCTACCAACCTCGAATTTCTTCAAGGTGTCCTTAAGTAGCAAGTTTTCCTTTTGGAGAGTTTCTAGATCATGGCATTTTATTCATGAACCTAAACTATCATGATATTCAGTTTTTAACTTATCAAAATTATAAGTAAGACTATCATGCTCCTTTTTTAATAATTTATATTTTCTACTAATAATCTTGCATTCATCAAATAAGTCATGGAAGATATTTAATAATTCATCAAATGATAAATCTGCATCTATTAAATTCGTTACCTCCTCTCCAATGGCCATTAAGACGTAATGAGCAACTTGCTCGGTGTTGGACTCCTCTTCTTCGGACGCGCTCAAGTCATCCCACGTTGCTTTGAGTGCCTTCTTCTTTGATGTTCTCTTTTTGACTTGGGGACAATCACTTTTGTAGTGTCCCGGCTTTTTGCACTCGTAGCAAATAACTTGGTCCTTCTTGGGTTCAAGTTTATTTTTTGTGTCATTCTTAAACTTGTTTCTTTTAATGAATTTTTTAAATTTTCTTGTTAGAAGTGCTAAGTCATCGTCACAGTCCTCATCACTTGAGTTTTCTCTCAAGTGGTCTTCTGAAGTTCTAAGTGTCATATCCTTCTTGTTCTTTGGAAGGATGTCTTCTTGCTCTTCATGAGTTTTGCAAATCATCTCGTAGGTCATTAATGACCCGATTAGTTCTTTAAGAGGGAAGTTGTTTAGATCTTTCGCCTCTTGAATAGTAGTGACTTTAGGATCCCAACTCTTAGGAAGGGATCATAGAATCTTATTTACGAGCTCAAAATCTAAAAAACTTTTTTCAAGTCCTTTTAGATCGTTGATGACATCCGTGAAACGGGTAAACATGTCGCCAATAGTCTCACTCGGTTTCATCCGGAAAAGTTCGAAAGAATGTAACAAAAGATTGATTTTTGACTCTTTCACTCTACTTGTGCCTTCGTGAGTCACTTCGAGTGTGTGCCAAATATCAAATGCGGTTTCACAAACCGAAACACGGTTGAACTCATTTTTATCAAGTGCACAAAATAAGGCATTCATAGCCTTTGCATTAAGAGCGAAAGCCTTCTTCTCCAATTCATTCCAATTGATCATTGGAAGACAAGACTTCGAAAATCCATTTTCGACAAGATTCCAAAGTTTAAAATCTATAGAAATAAGAAAGATCCTCATTCGGGTCTTCCAATAGGTGTAGTCCGTCCCATTGAACATGGGTGGACGTATAATAGAATGGCCCTCTTGGTTTCCGGCGTATGCCATCTCTCTTGGGTTTTAATCCGTTTGAGAGTTAACCCCGCTCTGATACCAATTGTTAGGATCAAGAGAACTAAGAGGGGGGGGGGGGGGTGAATTAGTGCAGTGGAAAACCTTCTACGATTAAAAAAAAAAAAAAACTGCGTTCGTTCGATAAAAGTGATTTCAGTAAGAAAGCCGATTCGTAAATCACTTTAACTTTTAATTAAGCGAGATGCAGCAAAGATATAAATGCAGTTTGCAATTATGGTTCAAATCAGATAGTAGGCGCAAACTGAAATATGATATTCGTACGAAAAAACTGATTTACGTCTAAATGCTGATTCGTAAATCACTTGATTAAGCGAGATGCAGTTAAAGCAAGGATATAAAGGTAGTTTGCAGTTATGATAGAAATCAAAATGTAAGCGCAAACTGAAATATGATGATCGTACGATAAAACTGATTTACATCTAAACACCGATTCGGAAAGTGCAAAGCTTGAAACCCAATCGTATATGCGCAGAAAGCAGTAAGCTTTTAAGGTGGTTTACAGTAAAGATAATATGCTCAAAGTAAATGCAAACCAAGATTTAGAGTGGTTCGGTCAATCTTGACCTACTCCACTTTTGGCTTCCTCCACCGACGAGGTCACCGACGTCAACTAGAGGCCTTCCTTCAATAGGCGAAGGCCAACCACCCTTTTATAGTTTCACTCCTTTTGACGGGCTTAGGAGATAACCCTTACAGAATTTCCTTTCCTCTCTCAACAGATTAGAACTTGGAAGAAAAGAGGAAGAAGAACTTTCAACTCATACAACACTTTTGAGCTCTAAAAATCACAAAGTAAAATCAGAATTTCGGTGGTTTTTTGGTGCCCTTTCAGTGCTGAAAGGGTGGGGTATTTATAGGCCCCAACCTAGTTTGAATTTGGAGCTCAAAACTGTCAATTCCCGGATTTTCGGGATCTGGCGGTTGCACCGCCTAGCAGAGCTCGAAGACTGAGCCTCTGGGCGATGCCACCTCCTGTCAGGGGCGGTTGCACCTCCTGCCAGAGCTCGAAGACCAAGCTCAGACGGTGCCATCGCCTGACTGAGGTGGTTGCACCGCTCAGCCAGAGCTCGGAGATCGAGCCCAAGCGGTGCCACCTCTTGTCAGGGGCGGTTGCACCGCCCAGTCTCGCTCGGGGACTGAGCCCAGGCGGTGCCACCGCCTAGCTTAGGCGGTTCAACCGCTTGGCAGAAATCAAGGTCCGAATGGGTTGATCCATTTGGCCCAATTTGGGTTTTTCAGGGGCCCAATTGCTCCAAGATTAAGTTAATGAGATCACCTCCCATTTTCAACTTAATCATTGTGCTAACTACGATATTTCCTAATACATTTACTGCAACTTGCTCCGGTGCGTCAATCGCTTCTTCCGGTGAGCTTCCGGTGAACTTCCGTCGATCATCCGATGAACCCTCGGTGATGCTCCTGCGGACTTCCGGCAAACTCCTGGACTTGCGACGATCCACTTGGCGAGTTCCGACGAGCTTCTTTGGCAAGCTCATGGACTTCTCGGATTTGTTCCCGCAGAACCTCCGACGACTGTCTGAACTTCCGTCGAACTCTCGAACTCCCAACGTGATCATTGTCTTGACTCCGACGCAACTCCTGCTGCATATCTTATTTTCATCGTAGTTAATCCTGCACACTTATCTCAACATATAGATTAGATAACAAATGACAATTAACTTCATCATCAAAATCCAAGATTCAACAATATAAACCTAGTTTTATAGTGGTTCGATCGTCATGACCTATATCCACTCCCGATTCCTCTTCACTCGAGGCCACCGGCTTCCACTACCGATCTTCTTTCAATGAGAAAAGATCAACTACCCTTTTACACTCTTTCTCCTTTTCACAAGCTCAGGAGAGAACTTTTATAGAACCTTTGCACCTCTCTTTTAGACCTCACTCCTCCCTTAGAAAACTTCTAACTCTAGGAGGAAGAGACTCTAAATCATAATAGAGTTTCCAATTTTTTTCAAGTATTCTTTTCTTCCTTTCAACTTAATTTTATGCTATGACAAGAAAAAATATCTAAGGTATTTATAGACCCCAAATGGTTTAAAAAATAGAGCCAAAAAAGGTCTCATACCGGGTTTCCTAGGTCCTAGCAGTACCACCGCTTGTGCTAGGCAGTACTACCGCTTGCAGCACTGACATTAAGCAATACTAACGCCCAATCTTGTGGTATTACCGCTTGATAGAGTCTCGAAGACTGGGTTCTAGTAGTACCATCGCCTGATAGAGCGGTACCACCGCCTGACAGCATTAACTACCGGTGGTACCACTGCCTAGTCTGGGTGGTGCCACCGCTTGACATGGCTCCAAGTGGTCGAGTGGGCTATCCATCCAACCCAACTCAGCTCTAACTTAGGCATAATGGCCACCTAATTGAGTTGGCATAATTCCAACCCAATTACAACTTAAAACTATTTCGATCTAAACAATTATTACAAAGCATTAATCTCATATTGTCTGGTGTGTCGTGCTTCATCCAATCCTTCGGTGTATCATCCTCTTTTGTGATCTTTTACCCAATCGACATGTTGACCTCTGCAACTCCAATCTCCTTAGCGCAATATTCGCTCTTCTAAGCCTGATGCCTGAACTCATGACACAAAGTCTTCTACCGACACGTCGATCGATCCTCCGGCTCGACGTCCTATCTTTTGACATGTTCCACTCCAGCCCAACATTGATTCTTCATGATTTAATTATCTCTTCATGATCAAAGCTAGTTCTGTGTCACTCAAAACATAGATTAGACCATAAACTCTATCAATTTATTTCATCATTAAAATCCGAGATTTAACAAGTGCTACCGCTTGACGTGGCTCCAAGTGACTGAATAGGCCATCCAACCGGCCCAATTCAACCTTGTTTAGGGCTAAGTTAACCCCAAATTGAGTTAGTAGGATTTCTTCCAAAACTAACTCAAATTAAAATCCTAACTACGATAGTTAAGACTAAAATAATTTACAATACAAGGAATTTAAGTTGTCCAATACGTTAATTGTTCAACCAAACTCTTGGTGAACTTCCAGCAAACTCCCGATGATCTTTTGGCGAGCTTTTGGTGAACTCCTAGAAAACTTCTGGCAAACTTTCGGTGAACTCCCGACGAACTTCCGATGAGCTTTCGATAAACTCCGTCCCAACATTGGATTCTTCTTTTATCATTTTGCCTATCTTATGATTGTAATTAGTTCTGCATCACTTATCTCAATATATAAATTAGATTATTAATTTATCAACTGATTTCATCATCAAAATATGAGATTCAACATAAAAGATGCTCAACAAAATTTTTTACAAATTAAGACATTTTATAAAAAAATTTCAAAAGATATAGACTTTTTATGAGAATTCATCGTACAATAAAACCACATATAAGGATTTCATATAAAATTGAGATATGCGCGTGATCTTATAATGATCTATTTTCTTGAGTAAAACATACTTTCATTTTCTTAAAACAACTGAGATATGCACGTGAGCATATAACCTTTACAATTTTTTTAGTTTAACTTGCACATTTAAGCTTTGAATTTTTTTACAATCTCTTTTCTGAGCTTCCACTACCCAAATTTATTGTTTAAATTTTCTTGTTATATTACATGTCAAAGGATTTCTTTTACGAACGTAAAAAACGAGAGCTATAAAGGGTCATCTTTGAACCTTCGAAAAGTAGGAATAAGATGGTTATCTAAGAAAATAGAAAAGAGATTGTAAAGAATTATTTTCAAGCTCAAGAGGCAATAGTTCAATTTATGTTAAATCTTTTTAATCTAGGATTGTATTTACTCTTGAACTTATATAAAGAAGATTACAATTAGTTCCATCACCGCTAACTACAAAAGAAATATATATATAAGAAATATACATGTCTAAATCCATGAACTATATTAATGGGCCCGATGCACATTTTAAGTAGTATATGAGAGAGAAATATACATATATAAGAAACTATTATTTGTGGGATTAACATATAATGATACTCATCCTTTATGGAGAAAACACAATAACATAACCTAAACCATCTACTATCTTTCAACTTATGAATGCATATTTTCCAATCAAGTATCCCTCAGCTCATATTAGGGGTCAAATGAGGTCTTTAAACTATAATTAATGAATTGGTTTATGGTGTATATCTCAATTTTATTCTTCTAACAACCACAAATATGACTAAATGAAAGTGCATAATGTAATACTTCATTTTCGTGTAGATGAAAATTTGAATGGGCATAAATTGGTCTTTTATCTGTGGCTTGGGTGTAAGCATTTTAATTAGTGTTCAAACACAACAAAATTAATAGGTGACTTAAGTATTTAAGACCAATAACAAATTTAATTATTTAGTTATCCCATTATAACAAATGATATCGAAGTTGATTTATAAGAACTCTAGATAAGAAAATAAATTTATAAATGCAATTAAATATATAATATTTATGGAAAAAAATATTTGATTATAACAAATAATCAATATATTTCGAATGTTGAATCAGGAAGGATCTAGTAGAAATAAAGCATTAGATCGAGCTTTTCTTTGTTGTCAAGGTTTACTGAACATATTGAATTCAGCATTTAAGTAGGAAAAACCATATTAGATTAGTTTCATGGTTTTGACTTTAGATTATCTTAATAGGATGTCAAATCATTAGGTGTGAAAAATTATAATATCTGTATATGTTTGTATTTTATTACATTATATATCAGTAGCCCAACTACCATCCAGCTTTCCTGGGAAGATGGCTGCGGGGAAGGCAGTGCCGCGGCCATTGCTGCGGACGCATCGGACCACGACATCGAAGTAGCACGTCTCGTCCAACGGCGGCGGTGAGAACGGAGCGCTTAAAGTCGACTTCCGGCCCCCCCAGTTTTGGACCACCAATCCTAACCCCGCCCCGTAGGCGAGCCGTGAAGTCAACAGTTCAACCATCCATGCCACTGTCACCGACCGACCAAAATTGACCAAGCTCCTGAGAACCGTGAGTTGACCGACACCGGCCAGCGACACCCCGCTCCCCTGTACGAACTCACGCAGCACCCCACCATCTTGGTCGTAGTAACGAGTCGCACCGGTGTCGGTCCGGTTCGCTAGTGACAAGTGCTACGAAACACGACCTTTGCGCGACACATGGGGTACGACAGCCCACAGGAAGATAAGAGCCGGAAGAATGGCAAAACCGCGAATAGCCAAAACCTGAGACGGGGAATTCTTTGGATCAGACGATGATGATTGACTTGTTCTTATTTGTTATAAATATTTCTAAAGAAAAAGAAAAGAAAATATGGTAAAGAGTCTTAAAGACTAATTTTGGGCAGCACGTGAGAGGACGCTTTTGTTTCCCTACTATCCATCAATTGTTCAACTTCCTCTTTTTGGACACCGTTCGCTCGTGCCCTGCTGATACCATCACTCGCTCCCAAATCACCCTTGTCAAGTTTCGATCTTTACTGCGTATTTCGGCTAAAAATCGTGTTTTTAGGGGTTTTCGATCGGTTTCCCTTTGTTTAGCGTTTTTGGTTGCTCGTAAGCTGTCAGAGTTAGAGAGAGAAAGTGAGATTCTTCTGATACTTCTGGTTTATTTTATTGGGCCTTGTTCTTCTCATCAATCATCGGTACTGTTGTTGTCATTTTGGGAGCTTCGATTGTATTAATAATAGTAGTAGTGGTAGTTGATATTAATATTAATTAGAGGGAGAGGGAATGATGGAGTGGAGGGGGAGGCGGCGACAGCAGCAGGAGGAGGAAGGGGGGTGGTGGGGGCCCACCAACCGGCATTCGGGCAAGAAGTACGGCCGGCAGCCGCCTTCGCCCGCTGGTAATCTTTCCTCAAAGGGATCTCTTCTTGGATTTTGTCGCGTGTGTTCCTTGATTTCTTTTCCTTTTTTTTTCTTAGGGTTTTGAATCTTCCCGGTTCGATTTTTTTCTTGTTGTTGTGTTGGCCGATCGATCGACTGTATTGGTCGCGTTTGTCGTGGTAAAGTTAGGATTATTGGTGTTTCTTCGAATTTGGTAGTCAGATTGGGAGGTAGGATGTTGATTGTAGAGATTGATTCCTTTATCATGGATGGTATATCGTCTGTTGATTGGTCATGGAAGTTCCACTCGTTCTTTTTCTTCCTTTCCATATTCGATCTCTCTAGCTTCCAATAGTTTCCCCTTCGTTCTGCTAAACATTATAATGGCTGAATTTTTTGGTTCTGCATGTGCAGCGCGTATAAATCTTCCATGTTCTTCGTTGTTGAAACTTATGATTTTGGGGATGATAGTTTCATGTGGGAGAATAATCTTTTGTTGATTTGGATTTAATTAAATGATATTTTGTTCTTTGCTTTGAGTAGGTACCCTCGATTGTTTCGATAGTTTGTTCAAGTATTGGAGATGATATTATCGTTCTTTTTTCCTTCTAATACAAGCTGCTGTGCTCAGCTTCGCGCCTGTTCTTGAAAGATTGTCCACTTTAGTGATTCTTCTGTGCTCAAGACATCACCATTATGGAGAAATTGCTTATCTTCACATATTAGAGTTTTTTACTGTTTGTGTTGGTTTCATCAGTGAGAACTTATTTGCCTATCAATTCCAGCATGTGTTCTGTTTTTCCTTTCGAAGATAGATATACTATTTTGACATTAGTTTTCACTTTTGGTGTGTCTTATCAACTTGATATCTTCTTTTCTCTTGAGTTTTTAAATTGATGTTGCAAGGCTATATGCAGTTTTAAAAGTGTACTTAACCCATGTAACTAGCTTTTATTTCAATGGATGCATCATGGGATGTAGGAGATATCATTAATTTGCATTTCTGCAGTACATGTAGGTTTGGTCATTTGTGTGCAGCCAATCTATTACATTTCGTGGCCGAAAGCACAAGACTCTTGGCAATGCGGGATTCCCTTGCAAGCAGGAAGGCTTTTTTTCTTGACTCAAATCTTGGTCACAGATTGCGAAGAAGCAATGCACCAAGGCTGGCCTCTTATTCTGCAATAGGATTAAGAACTTCTGTTTAACATATGCCTTCTATAATAAGATGCCTCATACATCCTCTTAGTGAAGTGTTGTCTTATTATGTTCTAGATTTACTTAGGTTCAGTTAATCTTGGTGGTCTCTATATTGTCACTAGACTTTCTTATTTTCACGATAGCTGTGGAAATAAAAGAAGTCGGCAATAGCAAAGCCATTGGAAATTGTAATTTTTGCAGCAATTGAATTATTTGTTATTGGTTGACCACAGAAAGGGGAAAGGATGACTGATCAAACCTTTTGAATCCTTGCTGATCCTTTGTTTTCTGTTTTTGATGGATTCAGGCTTGTGGTGCCAGACAGTTCCTCAGTGGGAGAAGAAGTTCTGTACTGACGTGTGCTTGATACCATGGAGGAAGCTATGTGAAACCAAGAGAGTGATGTCTATGTATGAGAATGTGGTTCAATGGAATGACTCAGCAGGGGAAGAGGCTTTTAAAGATGCAAAGGCCCGCTTCTGGGCAGAGATCAATGGTCTCCCATGTGACATCCCTTTGCCGGATCCTGATATGTACATTGATGTGGTTAACCAGGAAGCCTTTGTCAATCCTCAGCTGGTGGAAGATTTGTATAAGCAGCCGCCGACACTAGATGATGGTGAAAGAGATGCTAGTTGTGGCTGGGATTCCTTTATTTTTGCATATAGACCAGTTCCAGCCTCCGGATGGGGTGACGAGGATCCTGTTCCAACCGGCTGGTTGGGTGCATCGTGTCCAGCTCCCACTCGATGCAGACATTCAGAGGATCCTGTACTGACAAACAACATCACCACCGAGCCTCATTCTGCAATGTCCTATAATAATGCTTTAGTTGGCAATCTGTCGTATTTAGCTACCAAGGATACAGGTGTTTACAAGAATTTTGATTCCCGAAATGTTCATGAAAACCCTTTAAATAAGGACATCAGCGAGAATGCATGGAATCCCTACGAGCTGGAAAAACAATTTGTACATGATAAATCATGGGAAGATGTTAGGGATACTTCAAGAGGTAATGGAAGGGACACATCATGGGATCGTAGGGAGCACAGGAATACTGAATCAGTTGGAAGGTTTAGCAGGAAGAGGAATGTTGGTCGTTTTAGCCTGAGACATGCTTGTCCAAAGGACCAGGTGGAAGATCATCAAACAAATAGCTGGAGAAATTGCAGAGGAAGGAAGAGGAACGAGTATCGACATCACTGACTCGAGCACTACAAACATCCTTGCGTCTTGAGCCACAACGATGTAGTCCAGTGAGATGTTCGGATCAGGTGAATCAGATAAACCTGTGTCCTGATATGCTGGTTGTGCTTCAAATTTTGGTTATTTTGTATAAAGGACATTTTAGCAGGTAATGACTAGAGAAATATGGTCTGCATTTAGGTTGTGTGGCTGGTAATTCATCTAAAACATGTGTGCTAAATGAATTTTATGCAAGTGTGATGCAAAAAAGATAAGCTAATGTTGGTGCCTAAATTGACATCTCATATATTTCATTTGATGTTTTGTTTAGAAGTCGCACTCTATGGCCATTTCATCCCTGAGTAGCCTCGTTGTTTACAGTCGGTATAAATGTTTTGTCGATCCGTCAGTTTTGGAGCCTGGCTGGTACCTTGTTTGGTGTTTTTCTTTTCAAGCTTCTCTGTCGTCATCCAGGCATGAGTTGGTTTGAGAATTAAAGTGAAGCATCATCTGTCCAAAACCTTGCATGGTTGGGTTGAGAATTAACCGAATCATACTCTGTCCAAACCTTGAAAGGTCAATCGGGAGCAGCTACCCTTGCTTGATGTTGTCTGGCTATATACAAAAATAAATGTCTGTAACCTGGTAATTGTTACATGATATGATATGTTATTTGCCATCCTTATGCTCTGTAGTGTGCTCCTTTGATAATTAGCTATATCTACTCCATTGTTTAGGCTCGTAGAAATTTTGAATTTGCTTTTGTTGGGTGTGTGAGGATGAATCTTTCTAATAACAATAAGGCTGTTCTTCATCTTTATCAGCCTTTTGAAGCATTAAGGCTGTTCTTTTGCTTAGTTAAAGTACTACGTTTTTGTTTTTTCGTTGGAACCAATTAAATTAATCTGTGATCAACTTTTGGATTGAAAATTATAAAATCTGTGATCAACTTCTGTAATCAATTAAATTAATCTGGAAAAGTTGAGTAAAGAAAATTATAAAATCTTGCCTTTTGGATTGAAAATTTCTTCTCTCAACTTTTGCTTTGAATGTATTGACTAACCTATTCCACCTATTCTTAGCCAAAAAAAAACGAAAAGGACCCTCATTCGTTACAACATTGTCCGATAAAGAAATCCAAGATAATGTGTAATTCTTCAACACTAATTCAAGAAGCTTTAATCCTATGATGACAAACCACCGTTGGCCATTGACAAATTTTCGTCAACAAAGTTACAGAAAAAGGCTTTATAACAACACATATTTCATAATCACACAAATGCATACAAAATCCTATATTTGAAAGATGACCGGTGACCTTTCAGGGCAATTGATTACACTAAAAAGTGTAACTTACATGATTCCAGAGAAATCTGCTTCACGTCATAACGAAGAAGATCTGTCGTCTGAACTTCCACCCCACTCCACACAGCAGTGACAGGAGACTCATCCTCAACCACTGTCATACAAGCCATATCCATTTTCTTCATTTTTCTCTTATGGTGAAAGACATGAAGAAATTACAGTTAAGAAGCAACACGAGAATTCTAAGCAGCATGACTACTTTGAGTTATTATTGAAGGAGTTTTGACTAATCAGAAACTCCATACTTTTGATGGAAACACTTCAATTTACATAAAAGAAAATACCACAAAACACTGTACATAAATGAATACTAAATTTGAATAACGCTGAAAACGATGAGTAATAAGAGCAATATGGGGCCCATTGCTTTTGGCTTTGTACATTAAGTGATGCTTAGTCAGTTCAACACAGTTTAGCTTCATCCCGTGGACCGTTTATCTCAAACTTGTATTCCTGTATCCTTATAAGCCGGTAAGGGCAACCGACAGATGAACAGTAGAAGACCTAACAAGAGAACAAAAGAGCACACTTATTAATGCAAATGAAAAGTCCAGATGCATCCTGTTGGAGTATTTCTTGATGCAAAACGTGATGAGTGGTACAAAAAGAAAGATTTGCAAAGACGAGCATTATGGCACAGACGTTGAAGCGTTGATGAGAGACGAGAAGCCACAAGAACTGATGCCACGATTGATGCATTCAAAGTGATGTTATTTGCCAGATTTGGGTTCTTTTTAACACCTGGGGTCTTATCGTGGAACCAGAAGAATCGTGCAGGAAAAGATGATGATGAGAAGCGATACAGTTAGCGCCACTATTGAATCTGAACCGATAGACCAAGCGAGAGTATGACAGATGGGTGCCAAAGGCCACATATACATATGAAAGAGGAAATGTTAAGAAAATACCGTGAGAGAAGCTGCACAGAGGGCTGAGTTGATTTGTTATATTGCCGAATCTTGAATTATAATTAGTCAATAAAAATATAAATAACATAAATTTATTATCATCATAAATATGATAAATGATATGCTTATCATATTATTATAATTGATATAATTTATGATACATGTGTTCCATAAATATGATAACTGACATACTTATATTTTTTTTATTTTTAATGTAGAAATATATTTTTTCTAAAAATATCATTTTTAATAATTTATGAAATATTGATTGAATATATATTAGCATTAATATTTATTTTAAGCATAACATAATAAATCAAAGTATGATAACAAACTTAATATGAGATTTGGCAATAAGCATATATATATATATAATAATTAGAATTGACGATTGAATTTTAATCGGTCTTAAGTAAATCTTAAGGCTTAAAATGAGTTTAATTATGATTAACATAAGGAAGTTTGAATTTTAAACATTATATATGTGAAGGATCATAAAGTACTGAGGCATGAATGAAATAATATTAAATTAATTAAAGATATAAATCAAATAGGAGTATTATACTAAATGTTGAGATACATAAGTAATATTGAAAGATAAATTTATATCAAAAATGTCTTTGTTAAACAAAATTAAACTCACTTGAAGTTGTTGCAATATTAAAATTATATTAATAAAAAAACTTGAAATGAGACGTAATGGAATTGAATCCTAAATCTCAAGGTAATATCTTAAGTACCTCTATCTTATTTTAGCTTCATCATTTTTATCAATATGATAACCATAGCCTTTTCTCTTCTTTTTTAGCTATTCTCTTAGTATTTTGTACGTAGACAAGAAACCCCAACTTTAAGGAAGATTGGGATAAGAAAAAACTAATTCTTCTCTTGCTATACATTGGATTTCAAGTTTACAGACTAATTTTTTTAGATACTTTTAAGTAACCTAGATTTTGAATTAATATTTGATTTTAAGATATATTTGTATAATTCTCTTATAGCTCCAAAGCCTCTAATATGTCCATAATCTGAAATCGATGCAAAAGTAATGATCGTAGGTACTCAAAATCTTTTATTTTTTGAAAAATGATTCTATTTGAACTGAATTGACCCACTTAGAGATATGATTAAGTTCTATCCTTTAGATATATTTTAAAAAATTCTCTTTATTCTATGAGATCAGAATTGAGTAAATACCACCTTTGTGCACTAAGATATGAGGCTTTGTAAGTTCAGATAATCCTAACCCAGTTTCAGCAGAATAGAATAAGTATTAGTAGTAAATCAAGAGGGTAGTTTAACCTCCAAATGATTCTATTATAAACTAAAAATTAGTGTGTATTTAGATCTATATGTCTCCTAGTGTTTTACTAAATTTCATGATAATTCAAGATTATTTGATAAGTTAAAATAGTGAAGTAAAATTTCTTCATAGAATTATGCATCATCGATTATAAAGTGAACTATTGAAAGATTAATAGTGGAATCTAAATAAAATTTTAGGTTGAGTATAGTCTATTTTATTAGGAATTTTATCAAAATTTTTCTAAAAATTATTACGATGAGTTATTATAAATCAACAATTCAAGAGATAGGGTTCTTAATAACCCTATACTTTCAATTTGATTGGTGTATCCCTCTTTAGCACTCTCGATCATTCAGAAATGTAGTCTTCCATTTATATCTTCATTTTTGAGTTCAATCAAGTAAGTATAAGTTTAATTTAATATAAAGTAATAGTTGTATAAATTATCATATTCATAATGTATTTTGAAAAGTATATTTTAAATGATATGATTATCATGAGCTAAACATGAGGAATATATATATATATATATATATATATATATATATAGCGGTGTCGCCCCTACAAGCGCTGAGCCCGCAGTCGACGCCCGCGGGTGGGGCACCCGCGGGCTCCCAGCCCCCACCCGTTGGCTGCAGGCCTATTGCCAGCAGGCTGTTGACAAGCTACTATAGGCACAGCGCTTGCGCGTGCGATGGTGTAGTGCTGCCTGCTTGCGGCCACCGCTGCGGACGGCCTACCTACACGAAGATGGCATCAAGGCTGCCATCTTCGAACGCAATAAGGGCAGCAATAGTTGCTACCCTTTCTCGGCTTTTGTATCAATAATTTTGATGTCAACAGTATTACAGAAACACAACACATGTAGTTCAAAACCAATCGTTCGCATGAACAACCTAGCTCTGATACCACTATTGGAAAATCTTGGGGGATGACATCACAAGCGCAATGGAAGAATAGAAAACAAAATCCCCAAGTCTCAAAAAGATGTTCATCGTCGTACGAAGATTGGTGCGCAAAAATCAACGAAATAGAAAACCACATATAAGATAGATTGTGTTACCTAGGGAGATCGTATAGCTCTGAATCCATACAGATCTCTAGGAGAGGGTGAAGGAGGTCAAGCGCCCTCCTCTCTAGCGGTGATCTACATAGTAGGGCGGTGACGACACTCCTTAAAACTCCAAGCCTGCACTGAGGTGGAGAGGGGGAGGAGAATTGGAGGCAAGCAAAAGGCTCTAGCCTATGAACCACTGATTCCCTCCTATTTATATAGGTCCCCTATCAACTTAACCCTAATGGATCCTACCCTATTGGGTATTGGATCTCCATCCAACTATCCAAGCTTATTAGATTAGTGGATCTCTATCCAATAATCTCTCATGGGTGCTTATTGGATCTCATCCATAGAATCCAATAATTCAGGGGCTTATTGGGTATCCAATAAGATAAGGGCTTTGACAGATATCTTATATCCGAACTTCTACTAATCGTAATGCCTACTATATGTGTGTGACCCTCTAGGCCTAATGTCGAGTTAGTCATGAGTCATACCTGTTAGAACTCTTTCTAGTTCAGTGAATTATTATCTCTATAATAATTCACTCGACTCATCGACTACGGACGTACTAGGCCACTATGCCACAATCCCTAGTCGATATAGGGGAATCCAATCCATTAGACCTGTCTGTCCTTAGTTACCATGTACTTATAGTCCCTCATCCATCTAATATCCTAGAGATTGTATACCAGACATGGTGCTATCAGACCCATACGGTTTCTACTCGAGTCTCACTCTAATTGGATTCTCCTAGAGAATTTTTTCTCTCTCAATCCGAATGACCTTAGCCAAGGATTTTTCTGAGTAAGAATACATGGGACATTCCTCTCATGACACCGAGAGTGAATGATCCTCTATCGACACTCAATAGTCCTGGTATGGTTGGCTACCACTCCCGATGAATAACTATGTTAGATATGAGACATCAAAACCTATAAGTCTGGTATCAAAGAGTGGAGTACTAATATAGCACATCCTTGATGTCTCAAGCCTAAGTACCAGATACACCACTAGGACTACAGAATCACTGTTTAACAATAAGGCATCATCAGCCACTCAGCATTCCATAAACGGATCAATCAGTGAACTCATTCTCCAATGAGAACTTATATTGTATCCATAGTGTCCCCACACGAGCAACTATGAGACTAACTGCATCCATCATATGGACGGGTATACAGCACATCAGTCTAACTGGTTATCTCGATGTCCCTCTCGAGTAACCTATGACCGAGATTATTTAGGATCTGTGTTTAAAGGCGAATCGATTTCATTATCGTGATCTCATCACGATCCGATTCCCATTGCACAGATCCAAGGACATCACAATATATATATATATATATTTGCAACAAGCAATATAAAGGGATATATGTCAAAGTATAATAAGCAAAAAGATTACATGTCAAGTCACACATGTCATCACTCACATGATTGGCTTGCAAGGCATATATGACTAGCAATCTTTGGATGAAACTATTTCCATTGCTACAACTCATCGGGTTACGATCTCTCTGATCATGTGGAACCTCCTTAGAACACTTCTGATGAGACCCATGTTCCCTCTTTTGAGCAATCGCCCCATTGTTGTCATAATATCAGGGAATCGACTCCTCTTTGCCCGGCATGACTCTCAAATCTGTGATGAACTTCTTCATCCAAACTCCCTCCTTTGCTGCCTCTGCTGTAGTAATATACTCCACCTTTGTGGTCGAGTCAACAGCAGTATCTTACTTAGAACTCTACCAGCATACTACTCCTCCATTCATGGTGTACACGTACCTAGAATTTAACTTATTATAATCGACATCGGACTAGAAACTTGAGTCTGTGTAGCCTTCAACCCTAAGGCTACTGCCTTCAAATACCAGTAAAAGATCCTTAATCCTTCTCAAGTTCTTAAGAATACACTTTACTACTTTCTAGTGCTCCAAGCTTGGATCCGCCTGATATATGCTCGTGACACTTAGAGCATGCACTATATCAGGCCTAGTACATAGCATGTCATACATGATAAACTCTATCAGGTATCATATCTATGTTTGCCCTTTTTTCAGGAGTCTTTGGGGATATACTCCTAGAAAGCGATATCTCATGTCTCATCGATATGAGACTTCTCTTAGAATTTTTCATACCAAACCTTTTGACAATGGTATTTATGTACATGGACTGGGAAAAGCTAAGCATCCTCTTATATCTATCTCTATAGATCCGAATCCCCAAGATATAGGATGTTTCCCCTTAGTCCCTCATGGAGAAGTGTCTAGATAACCAAGTCTTTACTATAGATAGCTTTCCTACATCATTCCCAATGATCAGGATGTCATCCATATATAACAACAAGAAGGTGATACCGCTCCCACTTATCTTCCTGTATACACAAGGCTTATCTTTGCTTTTAACGAAGTTATAAGATGCCTCATCAAATTTTATGTTCCAACTTCGGGAAGCTTGTTTTAGTCCATAAATGGATCTAAGCAACCTAAACACTTAATCTGAGCAGTCCTTGGACACGAATCCCTCGGGTTATATTATTTATACCTCCTCATCGAAGTTGTCATTAAGGAATGCGATTTTCACGTCTATCTATCAGATCTCATAATCATAGTGTGCTACAATAGCCAATAGAATTCAGATGTATTTTAGAATGGCTATGGGTGAGAAGGTTTCGTCATAGTCAACACCTTGCCTTTGATGATACCCCTTAGCCACTAGCCTTGTTTTATAGGTCTCTACATTTTCATCTACTTTGATCTTTTTCTTAATGATCCACTTACAACCGATCGGTATAATACCCTTGTATGCATCAACTAGGTTCCAAACCTTGTTGGAGTACATGGAATCCATCTCAGAATTCATGGCTTCTTGCCACTTCTCAGAGTCTATACTCATAGTAGCCTCCTCGTAGGTCTAAGGATCAATATCCTCAACATCCTCTCCTTCAATATGTCCCACATATCTCTCAGGAGGATGAGATACTCTACCAGACCTATGTAAAGTTGGAACTTGTGTGTTAGGTACCTGAATAAACTCGGGCTGTAGAGTGGTGCTTGAGCTAGGTTCTCCAACCTCACTCAACTCTATCATGCTCCCATTGTCTCTGCCAAGAATGTGTTCCTTCTTAAGGAACATCGTTCTTTTGGCTATAAAGACCTTTTGGTCCTCGAGATGATAGAAATAATACCCATAAGTTTCCTTAGGTTATCCCATGAACTTGCACCGCTCCATCCTTGATTCCAACTTATCGGGGTTGTATCTTTTAACGTGGGTAGGGCAGCCCCAAATCTTAATAACCTTAAGATCAAGCTTCTTCCATTTTCATATCTCATATGGTGTAGACATTACCAACTTAGTTGGAACTCTGTTCAGAAGGTAAGCTGCGGTCTCTAGGGCATATCCCTAGAAGAAGATGGGTAGGTTACCGAAACTCATCATGGACCGTACCATATATAACAGCGTATGATTCCTCCTTTCAGATACACCATTGAGCTGAGGTATATAAGGAGGTGTCTATTGAGATAGAATCCCATGGCCCTTGAGGAACTGGGTAAACTCTGTACTTAAGTACTCATCTCCTCGATCTGATCGAAGAGTCTTGATACTCTTTCCAGTCTAGTTCTCCACTTCATTCTTATACTCTTTGAATTTCTCAAAGGCCTTGGACTTGTACTTCATTAAGTATACATGTCCATACCTTGAGAAATCATCAATAAAGGTAATGAAGTCAGAGTAACTACCGATGACATGAGTTGACATGGGTCCATATACATCACTATGTATGAGTTTTAGTAGCTCAGTGGCTCTTTCTCCAGTTCCACTAAATAGAGAGTTGGTCAATTTTTCACAAAGGCAAGGCTCGCAAGTTGCATATAATTCATAGTCAAATGAATCTAAATATCCATCCTTTAGTAACTTTTGGATTCTTCTCTCATGGATGTAACCTAGCCTATAATGCCCCAAGTATACATTATTCACCTCATCTCGTTTCCTCTTGGACACACTTTCATTCATGATATGTGGAGTAGTGTCTAGCATAAACAAACCATTATGTAATGCTATTCTCGTTATTGTCTCATCATCTAATAATATTGAACAACTATTGTTATCAAAAACTAATTTATATCCACTAATTGTCAAACAGGAAATGGAAATAATATTTTTGATAATAGAAGGAACAAAATAGTATGCATCTAATATAATAATAGCTCAATTAAATAGATATAGGGTGACCTTGCCAATGGCTACTACAGTAACTTTTACTCCATTGCCCATCTTAAGATCCATCTCGCCTCTCTTTAATTTCCTAGGGGTTTTGTCAAAACCTACAATGAATTACAAATATAATAAGCACTACCGATATCTAATACCTATGTGTTATCATAAGTGTCTGACAAATGGTGACTGATCATGAATGTACCTGAAGCTTCTCCAAGCTTCTGTTTTGCCCTCTCTGTAAGGTACTCTTTATAATTTCTCTTCCGGTGCTCATCTTTGCTGTAGTGAAAATACTGGCCTTCGTCCTTTGTCGGGTCTTTCTTAGCAACATTTACTTTACCCGATCTACCCTTGCCCTTGTTAAGGGATTTTTCTACTTTCCTTTTCTTTTTGGTCTTACTAGTATAGAGAACTGGCTTCTCTTTCTAGATAGTGCTCTTTGTCTCTTTCAACATATTGAGGAGCTCAAGGAGATTCACCTTAAGCTTATTCATATTAAAATTTATTATGGACTGTGAAAAGGAATCTGGTAGGGACTGAAGTATAATATCCACACACAAGTTATCCTCTAGGACCATTCTTAAACCTATGAGTTTCTCTATCCACTCAATCATCTTTAGGACATAGTTCTGAACCAGTATCCTCTCAGTCATCCTAGTATAGAAGAGGCTTTTGAATATCTCATATCGCTGAGTTCTTCCTTGTTCCTCAAACAATTTGCGGACATATAGGAGAATGGATTTGGCATCCATCTTTTCATGTTGTCTCTATAACTCAAGAGTCATGGAGCCCAACATGTCACACTGAGCAAGAGTAGAGTCATATATGTACTTCACATAACTAGCGATCTCATCCTCGCTTGCCGCTTCCTCGGGCATAAGAATTATTGTATCAAGGACGTACGTGATTTTCTTCGCCATGAGAACAATTCTCAAGTTATGGAGCCAATCCGTATAATTCGGACCAGTGAGGCGATTGACATCAAGTATGCCATGTAAGAGATTTGAAAGCGATATATTCTGAAAATAAAGATGTAGTAGAAATAAATAACATGCAGATTTTATATAAATAAAATAAAATATAGACTTCTATCTTAATTAACTCCCATTATTTTACTAGCGAGTCACGTAACACCCTCAGCACGTGAAATGGAAGCCTTCGGCAGACTTCTAGTGGAGATTAGGATCCTTAGTATCTTAGTGTAACCTCGAGGGACTCAACCAATCACACTAAGCCCAAAAGGCAGGCAACTCTTGCCGATCACAACTCCTTGTGATTCTCGTCCTATTCAACCTCCGAACCATTATGGTCTTGAGGGACTCGACCAACCATAATGTCATGTTAAGTCAATACCATCGTTAGAAGATGAGTCTAATTTGATGATATACCCTTGAGGGACTCGACCAAGTATACCATGTCCTCAGGTCACCGGTGACATTTCTATGTCATAGGCAAGATAGCGAATCGCGTTATAGGTGAGCCTCGAGGGACTCGACAAACTCAACCTACATCAAGAATCGGTCCCTACCTATAATGATGGAAGGCCATGTGGGTCAATCTAATTGTCTCACGTTTACCGACTTAATATTATTGAGAGAGGAGATTTTGATTTGGTCTCCTAATATGACATGTCACACACATACATATTTAATATATATACATATCTAGTAGGTGTACAAGCAATCACACATCATATGAGCAATCACACCAGATGATCATGAACCACAACTTAATATGATCAGGCCCGAGCTAGTGGGCCTAATCACTCACATCAAGATCTATATGTGTAGCGGTGCATCTCTATGCTCTGTGATCATCCATCTCATCCTCATCGATTCTGTCGGCATCTCGACGCATCTCCATGCATCACAATCGTCCGTCTTGTGGGTCTCGCTATCCCTTCCACGCTCCTACTGTGTCTCATCTTATGATTACAACTTAAACATAGGCATGCAGGCCCGACAATAAACGAGAAATAAAATGGAGGCTCGTAGGCCCTAGTAATAATAATCATAAGTACACACACATCACATGGTCTATGATCATCCATCCACATCATATAGGACTACTAGATAATAATAATATTAATTAATTAAAATTTTTAATTAATTAATATTTTATAAAATTAAGGATATGTAAATAATTTTTTGAATTATGAGGGGTATTTTGATAATTTGGATAAAATAATAGAATTCAGAATTTTTGAAATTCTAAGGGGCAAAACTATATTTTGCCAAAAAAAAACTAACCCTCCCCATCTCCTTTACTATGCTAAAGTCGCCACCACCCTACCGGCAACGATAGCTATAGGAGGAGGGGCAGGGGCGCCACCTCTGCCCTAGCGGTTCGACTATGGGCAGCGTCACCCCATGTGGGCAGGTGCCCTTGCGGACTCCCGTGGGTGAGCACCACCCCTACAAGCAGCTCACCTGTGGGCGAGTGCCACTCTTGTAGGCTGCTCACCCGTGGGTGAGCGTTGCCCCTATAAGCGGGTCGCCAATGGGCTGCATTGCCCCTACAGGTGTTGTGCTCGCAGGCAACTGTTAGGATCAAGAGCACTAAGAGGGGGGGGGTGAATTAGTGCAGCGGAAAACTTTCTACGATTAAAACGAAACTGCGTTCGAACGATAAAAACGATTTCTGTTTGAAAGCCGATTCTAAGATTACTTTAACTTAAGATCAAGCAAGATGATGTTAAAGTCAATCTATTAAGGCAGTTTGCAGTTATGATGAAAACCAGAATATAAGCGCAAACTGAAATATGACGTTCATATGAAGAAACTGATTTACGTCTAAATGCTGATTTGTAAATCACATGATTAGGCGAGATGCAGTTTAAGCAAGGGTATAAAGGTAGTTTGCAGTTATGGTAGAAATCAAGACGTAAACATAATCTGAAATATGATGATCATACGAAAAAGCAGATTTACGTCTAAACGCTGATTCGGAAAGTGCAAAGCTTGAAACCCGATCGTATATGCGCAGAAAGCAGTAAGCTTTAGAGGAGGTTTGCAGTAAAGAAAATATACTCAAAGTAAATGCAAACCGAGATTTAGAGAGGTTCGGTCAATCTTGACCTACCCCACTTTTGGCTTCCTCCACCGACGAGGTCACCGACGTCAACTAGAGGCCTTCCTTCAATAGGCGAAGGCCAAACACCCTTTTACAGTTTCACTCCTTTTGACGGGCTTAGGAGACAACCCTTAGAGAAATTTTCTCTCCTTTCTTTACAACTTAGAACTTGGAAGAACAGAGGGAGAAGAACTTTTGGCCTTTATAACAATTTTGAGCTCTAAAAATCACAGAAAAGGATCAAGATTTCAGTGTTAGTTCATTGCCTTTCAGTGTTGAATGGGTGGAGTATTTATAGGCCCCAACCCAGTTCAAATTTGGAGCTCAAAACTGTCAATTCCCGGAATTCCGGGATCAGACGGTTGCACCTCCTGACTGGAGCGGTTGCACCGCTTGGCAGAGCTCGAAGACTGAGCCTCTAGGCGGTGCTACCTCCTGTCAGGGGCGGTTGCACCTCCTGACAGAGCTCGAAGACCGAGCTCAGGCGGTTGCACCTCCTGACTGAGGCGGTTGCACCGCCTGGCAGAGCTCGAAGACTGAGCTCAGGCGGTGCTACCTCTTGTCAGGGGAGGTTGCACCGCCCAGTCTCGCTCGGAGACTGAGCCCCAAGCGGTGCCACCGCCTGGCTGGAGCGGTTGCACCTCCCAGTCTCGCTCGAAGACTGAGCCCAGGCGGTGCAACCTCCTGCCTTAGGCGGTTCAACCGCCTGGCAGAAATCAAGGTCCGAATGGGTTGATCCATTCGGCCCAATTTGGGTTTTTCAGGGGCCCAATTGCCCCAAGATTAAGTTAATGGGATCACCTCCCATTTCCAACTTAATTAATGTGCTAACTACGATTTTTCCTAAGACATTTACTGCAGCTTGCTCCGGTGCATCAATCGCTTCTTCCGGCGAGCTTCCGGCGAACTTCCGTCGATCATCCGATGAACCCTCGGTGATGCTCCTGCGGACTTCCGGCAAACTCCTGGACTTGCGACAATTCACTTGGCGAGTTCCGACGAGCTTTGTTGGCAAGCTTATGGACTTCTCGGATTTGTTCCCACAGAACCTCCGACGACTGTTCGAACTTTCGTCGAACTCTCGAACTCCCAACGTGATCATTGTCTTGACTCCGGCGTAACTCCTGCTACATGTCTTTCTTCCATCGTAGTTAATCCTGACACTTAAAACAAAACTTCGATCGAGACAATTAATTCTAAGCAATTAACCAAGTTGTCCGGCATGTCATTGGTCCCTCGATGCTTCGTCCGATTCTTCGGCGCATCGTCCTCTCCTGCAGCCTATTGCCCAATCGGCCAATTGACTCCGCAACTCCGATATCCTTGGCACAATACCCGCTCTTCTTGGCCCGATGCCTGAGTCCACGACCCGAAGCCTTCTGTCGATACGTCGACCGATCCACCGGCCCGACGTCCAATCTTCTGACATGTTCCTCCGGCACAACATGATTTTCCTGCTTTAATTGTCTCATCTTGATCGAAGCATCCTGCGTCACTCAAAACGCAGATTAAATCATAAACATATATCAAGTAGTTTCATCATCAAAATACGAGATTCAAAAGCAACGCTGGCGGGGGTGGGGCACCCGTGGGCTGCCAGCCCCCGCCGGCAGTAAGGCTACTGCAAGTAGGCCATCGGTTGATTGTTGTTGGTGCAACACCTGCGCGTGCACCGATGCTGTGCTGCCTGCTTGTGGCTACCATTGCAAGCGGCTGCACACACGCAGATGACATCAGCAAGGGCAGCAATAGTTGTTGCCCTTTCTCGCTTTTGCGTCAATAGTTTTGACGTCAAAAGCTTCTCCAAAATACAACACACACAGTTCAAAACCAATCTTTTGCATAAACAACCTGCCTCTGATACCATTGTAGGGAAATCTTAGGGACTATCACATGCGTAGTGGAATAACATAAAAATAAAATCTCTAAATTTTCCATTGATATGTTCGTCATCGTGCGAAGATTAGTACATAAAATTCATGAAATTTAAAAACCACGCATGAGATAGGTGTATTACCTAGGAAGATTATATATCCCTAAATCCCTATAGACCTGTAGGAGAGGATGAAGGAAGCCAAGCGCCCTCCTCTCTAGCAATGATCCACACAGTAGGGCTATGAGGATGCTCCTCAAAACTCTAGGCCAGCTATCTAAGGAGAAGGGGAGGAGAATAGGAGATGGCAACCCAAAGAGACTCTAGCCTATGAACCATTGGTTCCCTCTTATTTATAGAGGTCCCCTATCAACTTAACCCTAATGGATCTTGCCCTATTTGGTATTAGATCTCCATCCAACTACCTAAGCCTCTTAGATTAGTGGATCTCCATCCAATAATCTCTCAGTGGCTCTTATTGGATCTCTTCTATAGGATCCAATAATTCATAGGCTTATTAGATATCTAATAAGATAGGGGCTCCTACGGATATTTTATATCTAAACCTCTACTTTTCACAACGCCTACCATATGTGTGTGACTCTCTAGGCCTAATATCAAGCTGCCCGTGAGTCATACCTATCAGAACTCCTTTTAACTCAGTGAATTATTATCTCCATAATAATTCACTCAACTCATCGACTGCGGACGTACTAGGCCACTACGTCGTAGTCCCTAGACGATACAAGTGAATCCAATCTATTGGACATGTTTGTCCTCAGTTACCATAAACCTATAGTCCCTCATCCGTCTAATATCTCAGATACCATACCGGGCATAGAGTTGTCAGACCCATATGGTTTCTACTCGAGTCTCACTCTAATCGAATTCTCTCGGAAAACTCTTTTTCTCTCAATCCGAATGACCCTGGCCAAGGATTTGTCCGAGCAAGAACACATGAGATATTCTCCTCATGACACCGAAAGTGGATAATCCTCTATCGACACTCAATAGTCCTCGTAAGGTTGGCTACTACTCTCGATGACTAGTTGTGCTATATCTAGAACCTCCAGACCTATAAGTTTGGTATCAAAGAATGGAGCACTCATACAAGACATCCTTGGTGTCTCCAGTCTAAGGACTAGATACACCACTCGGACTATGGAATCGATGTCTGACAATAAGGCATCATCAACCATCCAACATTCCGTAAGCAAATCAATTAGTGAACTCATTCTCCAATGAGCACTTGTATTGTATCTCTAGTGTCCTCATACAAGCAGCTATAAGACCAACTCCATCCATCATATGGACAGGTATAAAACACACTAGTCTATCTGGTTATCTCGATGTCCCTCTCGAGTAACCTATGATCGGGATTATTTAGGATATGTATTTAGAGCCAAATCGGTCTCATTATCGTGATCTCATCACGATCAGATTCTCATTGCATAGATTCATATACATCAAAATATATTCAAGCAACAAGCAATATAAAGTGATAAAATACTAAATAATAATAATAAGCAAAAATTCTGTGCGTCAAGTCACACGTGCCATCACTCATGTGATTGGCTTGCAGGGCACCTATGACTAGCATGTCAGTGCTACAAGCAATAGTACCACCCAACACAATCGGTGGCACCGCCAAGACCCGGGAAACCCAGGATGAGGCCTTTTTTGGCTCTATAATTAAAGTCATTTGGGGTCTATAAATACTCCACCCATTCCGAAAGGGGAAAGAATTCTGAGTTATAAGAGTGTTGAAAAGATTGAGTTCCCTCTTCCTTGAGCTTAGAGGTTATTTTAAGGGAGGTGTACGAGGGTTACCTTAAGAGTTATAAAGGTTATCTCCTGAACCCATGAAAATGAGAAAGAGTTGTAAGGGATTACAACATCATAGACATTTTCAGCATCAAAGTAAAGAATTCCAACATCAAAGTAAACAACATTTTAAGTTTACAACATCAAGGTAAACAATTTTCAGCATCAAAAGAGGAGAATATTTAAGTGAGTGATCTAAAGAATCAAGAAAGTCTAAAAATAATATTTAATAAATTTATGCATTCGGACAAATTAACATTCCTAATTCTCTTCTAATAAAATCAAATTATTCTTCACTTAAGGGCTTTGTAAAAATATCGGCTAATTGATGTTTTGTATCAATAAACTCTAAGATTACATCATGATTATTAATATGATCTCATATAAAGTGATGCCTAATATCAATATGTTTAATTCTAGAGTGTTGAATAAAATTTTTTGTTAAATATATTACACTTGTGTTGTCATATTTTATGGGAATATTTTTGAGATAAATCTTATAATCCTCTAAAGTATTTTTCTTCCACACAACTTGTGCACAATATGCACTAGCTGCAATGTACTTAGCTTCGGTTGTAGACAGTGCAACCGAGTTTTGTTTCTTGGAAGACCAAGAAACAAGTGCGTGTCCTAAAAATTGACATGTTCCAAATATGCGTTTTCTATCTAATCTGCATCTAGCAAAATCCACATCAGCATAACCAATTAGTTCAAAGTTCTCAGATTTTGGATACTATAATCTAATATTTGTGGTTCTTTTATATCATGCCCCCTGAATTTAATCTTCATTCAAGAGGGTTGAACCTAACATAAAATTGATAATATTATAATTCAACAAATAATCTATGATCCAATCACATAGAAGAAACTTTCCTTAGTTAAAGAGAAAACCGAGAAATTCAAAAAATGTATCAAGGAATTTAAGCTTTCAAAATATTTATCAAGTCTAATTTTACAAGAATTAAACCATCATCGAGAAGTAGATCATTAAAAAGCACATGACATCAAAGGTTACATCATATAAAAGTATAGTATACAACTTATCATGATACTTTTTAGTTTTCTACTTCCTTTGATCAGCAAATGGAAATACATAATCTATTCAAGTGGTGGTAGATCAAAATGCCTAAACAAGGTGTTCAGTTGCCGACGAATTTGCTGCGTCTCGGTTAAGATTTGATCTTGATGTAGTTCAATCTGCTCTTAACGTAGTTCAATTTGATCCAGTCGAGTCACTATTGGATCGACAGATGAGGAGGGTGCTTGCTTTATTAGAGGCGCTGCCTTGAGGGGACTAGCAGGAGGAGAATAACTTTCCCTATAAAGAGGTGTTTATGATTCTAGTTCAGGTGGGGGAGGTTCAATCCTCCTAGGTAATCTAATCTAAATTCCATTTCTTACTACGTATCTTAACCTCCTTAATAAGTTTCCATTGATGATATTAAACATATCTAGTTTTAAGATTTCTTCATCAGGTGAAATGACTATATCATATGCACGGATTAGTCTAGTGATCAAGCCACCATATAGAAGCATCATATCCTTTTTTGATAGTTCAATTATGTTTTATTGTATCAAGTAACCAAAACAATTGTCATGTCCTTTCATAATCCAATACATCGTTCCTAATTTCATTTGGCTAACTTTATCATGATGATATTATTTTGGGAGTATAATACTTATCAAGATGTGATGAAGTAATTTGGTATTGAAAGGTAGTAAATGTTCATAACTTTTTGGAATGATAGATAAGTTTGGATTACCAAAAATTATTCCTAAGGCATCTAAATAAGTGGTCCCAACCGATTCTTCGTCTCATTGTCCTTTAAAGTAACAACCTCTCCTTTTTTCGGCAATTCTTATGAGGTTACAAATTACGCTATCCGTAATGGATATATGATGTCCTAAGAGATAAGTGGAGACCCTATCGTGTTCATCCACATGCAAGTTATTGTAAAACAACCTAACAAGTCTTCTAGAAGCCATGAGACTAAATACATAAATAATAAGAGAATTACACATAAGAGGCAAGATCTATCAATGAATTGAGAGAAGAGATTTGAGAATTACCCTTGTAGTGATCCTCTTGAAAGGTTGAGATTGATCCTTAGATTTGAAGAAGAGGATTTCCTTTAGTTTCTAGAGGAGGATCAAGGAGAATGAGGGTTGAAGAGGTGTTTAGAGGTGTGAGGAAGGGATGTAGGAGGGCTTGGAGTCGGTTCTACCGTCGGCCCTAAATGCCTTTTTATAGGGTAGAGTTGCGGGCAATACCACCGCCTACAACCAGTGCTAACTAGCGGTGCTATCGCCAGTTCGGCGGTGCCACCGTCGATGCATTGTTTTCCTTAACTTATTGCTTTTCTTTATTAAGCACTATTGCTTCTCAATAGGTAAGAATTCTTGCCTACTCTTTAAAGCAAGATTATAGTCATTTTGTGGTGCGAATACTTATTCACGTAAATATCGTACCAAGTTAAAATGAAGTTCAATTTTTGTAAATGGGAGGGAGAACTCTCACTGAAATTATTAATTCATAATAGACCAATCATACCAATGTTCCATGAATCATATTTCCCTTTTTGTAATGAGAAGAAATAATAGCAAATGAAGACTCAATTTTCAAATGTCGAGAAATCTAAAAATCTGGAAACTATGAGAAAGGAACTCATGCATAAAAATTCTCAAGTTTCAAATAGTGAGAGATCATGATCAAGTGTTTATCACTTAAGGTTTCAAATAATGATTGCATCATCAAGTCATCAAACATGATCTTATGGAATATAAGTATCATTTTGTAACTGATAGTTTTAATTCTAATGATCTTTTCTTTATTTTTTTTTTTGGCTAGAGAGCTTTATGAGTTATTTTGGGTCTTTGGTCATATGTCTTGAGCATCCACTATCAAGGTACCATCTCGTGCTCCTAGCTTGTGATGGTAAATGTTTCTACAAAAAAGGATGATTTTTAGGTACCCATTTGACCTTAGGTGCCTCAAAAATCGATCGATTTAACTTATCAATTTGCATGGAGTTCTTTACGATTCCTTTAAAAACCCAAATCAAATTGTGTGGTCTACATTTCATAAATCGACATTGATAAGCAAGATGTCCAAATTTGTAACAAAAGTTATATTTGTTTCGAGGTAAAACATACAAGGTTGGACCATTAACAAAGATGGTTGGATTTTTCTGAGTGTTACTCACAAAGCCATTTCCATCTCCTCTATGAACATGATTTTTTCTTGCCAGAATCATGTTTAAGGATTTGCTACATATTTCAAATTTTTTTAAGGTTTCATGTAGTTGTGAATTTTCCTTTTTAAACATTTCTAATTAATCGCATTTTGTACAATGAGCTAGACTATCATGCTCAATTATTAGTCTATCAAAATTACTAACAAGATAAGCATGCTCATTTTTTAATAATTAATATTTTTTACTAACTAATTTATATTTATCGAATAAATCATGAAAAGCGCTTAGTAATTCATCAAAATATAAACTTGCATCTAATGAACTGCTTACCTCATCTCCAATAGCCATTAGCGCATAGTGAGCAACTTGCTCGGTGTTAGTTTGCTCTTCTTCGGATGCACTTGAGTCGTCCCATGTTACTTTAAGAGCCTTCTTCTTCTTTGGTTGCTTCTTCTTTACTTGGGGACATTCGCTCTTGAAATGTCCCGACTTCTTGCATTCGTAGCAAATAACTTGTTCTTTCTTGGGTTTAAATTTATTTTTAGAGTTATTTTTAAATTTATTTCTTTTTATGAATTTTTTGAACTTTCTTGTCAAGAGTACCAAGTCATCATCATAGTCCTCATCACTTGAATTTTCTTTCAAATGGTCTTCTTGAGTTCTTAGTGTCATATCCTTACTATTCTTTAGAAAGGTATTCTCAAGCTCTTCATAAGCATTACAAGTAATCTCATAGGTCATCAGTGACTCGATTAGTTCTTCGAGAGGAAAGTTATTGAAATCCTTGGCTTCTTGAATGATCGTTACTTTAGGATCCCAACTCTTTGGAAGGGATCTTAAGATTTTATTAACAAGTTCAAAATTCGAGAAACTTTTACCAAGTTCTTCTAGACCATTGACAACATTCGTAAATCGGGTGTACATGTCTCCAATGGTCTCACTCGGTTTCATCTGAAACAACTCATAAGTATGTACTAAAAAGTTAATTTTCGACCCCTTTACTCTACTAGTACCTTCGTGAGTAACTTTAAGTATGTGCCAAATATCAAAAGTCATTTCATAAATGGACACTCGATTGAACTCGTTTTTGTCCAAAGCACAAAACAAGACATTCATAGCCTTGGCATATAAAGCGAAAGTGTTCCTCTCCAACTCATTCCAATCGTTCATTAGAAGAGAAGACTTTTGAAAATCATTTTCGATAATGTTCTATAGCTCAAAATCTATAGAAATCAGAAAGATTCTCATTCTAGTATAATCCGTCCTATTGAACATTGGAGGACGTATGATTGAATGACCCTCTTGGTTACCGGTAAATGGTATCTCTCTTAGGTTTAAAACCAAATGAGAATGACCTTACTCTAATACCAATGGTTAGGATCAAGAGCGGCACTAAGAGGGGGGTGAATTAGTGCAATAGAAAAATCACGTCGATTTAAAAATTTTCATGTCATAAAAATTGATTCTGACTCAAATCGTCGTTTCACTTTGAATAAGTAGAGAAGATGAGGTAGGGCAGTTTGCAATGTAGTAAAGTTGAATGCAGTAAAGAAAATTTATAGTAAGGAAAGAATACATCGGAATTTATAGTGGTTCGATCATTGTGACCTACATCCACTTCTGATTCCTCCTCCGTCGAGGTCATCGGCGTCCACTAATGGTCCTTCTTCAATAGGCGAAGACAAACCACCTCTTTACAATGCTTTCTCCTTTTCACGGGTTTAGGAGATAACCCTTACAAGCCTCACACCTCTCTTGAATGATCTCAACACTTAGAAAGGGAGGAGGAGGACTCTTGCACTTTTACAATACTTTTATACCCCAATAACTCAAGATTATACCAATACTTGTATGCCCTTTCATGTAAAAAAGGGCGAGATTTTTATAGGCCCCAATGGCTTCAAAATTGGAGCCAAAAAGTGTCATATCCATGGATTTTGGAGTACTGGTGGTACCACCGCCATTACTAGGCAATACCATCGCCTGCAGTCTGACACTGGGTGGTACGACCGCCTTATAGAGCTCGGAGACCGAGCTCTAGTGGTACCATCGCCTGACAAGGGCGGTACCACCATTGGCAGCATTGATTGCCAACGGTACCAGTGCTCAGTCTGGGTGGTACCATCGGTCAGGCCACCTAGGAGACTGGGTCTCCCAAGCAATGCCACCGTCGACCATGATTTTAGATGCTAAATGGGCTGTTCAATCCGACCCAATTCAGCCCTATTAAGGGCCCAATTGGCCCCTAACTAAGTTAGTGGGAATACCTCCCAATCCTAACTTAATTTATGGTCTAACTACAATAATTAAGACATAATCAAAACACTCTTATTGCGGTACATCAATTGCTCTTCCAGCGAGCTTCCAACGATCTTCCGGCGAACTTCCGACGAACTCTCGACAATGTTCTGGTGGACTCCCGGCAAGCTCTTAGACTTTACGATGATCTTCTTGGCAAGTTATGACGAGCTTCTTTGGTAAGCTCCTAGAATTCTCAGTTGGTTCTGGCAGAATTTCTATCAAATGTCTGAACTTTCGATGAACTCTTGAACTCCCAACGAGATCTCGATCTTAACTTTGGCATAACACCTGCTTTATGTTTTATTGCTATTGTAGTTAATCTTGAACACTTTTCTCAACATATAGATGTTACAACTCTTTTTATAAGCTTTTGAATAATGTTTATTGAGTCTGTTTAGTTCAGTTGTTTATTGATTCTGTTTGGTTTAGTTAGAGTCAGGTAGAGATATATTTAATATTTATTTATTATTAAGAGTCCAAGTCCTAGTAGACCCTAGGTGGAACTCTATAAATAGTGATATAACCCTTTCTTTTAAGGAATCAATCAATCAATCAATCAATAAAATATTATTCCAATTTGTTATGACAAACCCTAGGAGGCCGATCCCCTCGAAGCGATCAAGGAGGCTGATCCCCTCAAAGTGATCAAGGAGGCCGATCCCCTCGAAGCGATCATTCCCTTTTCTCCCCTTTTATTTTCTTTCTTTGATGATAAAACTCTAGAATCTTATCATTTGGTATCAGAGTGGTGATTCTTCAAGTTCTCGCTATCGTAATCTCAGAAAAGAAAGAAAGAAAGAAAGAAAGAAAGAAAGAAAGAGAGAGAAGAGGTCGGCAGTCGTCAACCGCACCCCTGCTGCTTTCCTTCTCCACCACTGCCGCCACTGCAAGGCGAGCAGTAATCCTTGGCATTGTCGCTGTTCTCGTTGCGTTCTAAAAAAAAAAAAATTAGGGAAGAAGAAGCCGCAGCCACGCACCCCTGCTTCCGGCTAGCTCACTGCCACCTGCCGCTGCAAGGTGACTCCACTGCTACTGTTGCGCCCCGACCGCTCACCGCCGATCGTTCATTCAGTCACCTCCCACCCGAGCCACCACCGCTGCCTCCTTCTCCACTGCCGCCCGACTACCCTAGGGTCGCAGCCGCAATCGCTCGACCTCCCCTCCTCGGTGATCATTGGTGACGCTGCTCCCAATCGCGCCACCACCATTGCCTCCTTCTCCACCGTCGCCCGCCTCCCCTTGGGTCACAGCCGCAGCCGCTCGACCTCCCCTCCTTGCGGCGACCAAAATAGGGCAACCAAGAAAGGGCTGCCAGCGCTATTTCTGGCCAACGACCACCCGCTGGTAGCACCTGGCCTCGGCGCTCCTTTTCTGCTCCTCACCTTCAATGATCTTGCTCGCAGCTGTAGCTACCAGTTGCTGCAGCCCCTCCTTGCAGTAGTTGCAGAAACAGAGCTTTCTCTGTTGTCGCAGCCCTCGCCGATCGCAGCCGTGACCCTCGGCCTCCTTCTCCTTCTCCACCACCGCCACTGCTTCCCGGCCACTCAACCACCGCCGTCGCTGCTCCCCGGCCACCAACCTTCCCCTCTCCAGCACACCGCCGCCCCTGCTTCCTGGTAGCCCGCACCCCTGCTTCAGCTCGTCGCACCTTTGCTTCAGCCCGCTATACCGCTGCTTCCCTTCTTCCCCAGCGCCGCTGGAAGGCAACTCCACCATCGCCACTGCTTCCCGACCGCTTGACCACCGCTGCCGCTGCTCCCCGGCTAGCGGCCTTCGCCTCCTTGCTGCCCCATCTCGCTCGAGCGAGAAGGGCCATGGCCGCTACTTCATAGCCAACGGATCACCCCCTTGTCACTTCTACCGTCGGCGACATTGCCCCAACCGCACCACCATCACTGCCCCCCCTTAGGTCGCAGCCATAGTCACTCGACCATCCCTTCTTGCAGCGATCAAAACAAGGCAACCACGACCGTCGTAGCCACCACCATTTCCTCAACCGCACGTGATCCCTCGGCGTCACCAGCACCTCCTTCAGTAGTGCACTAGAGACAGAACAACGCTGCCTTCCATCCGCGCCATCGTAGCCACCGCAGCAACACTGCCCCTAGCCACACAATCATCGCAACCATCGCTTCAGGTTGCCATCATCGCAGCCTCAACCCGACTGCTTAGTGATCGCCCTGTTGGGTCGTAGTAGCTGTAGCCACACTGACGCAGTCGCCTTCCAGCCCTCAGCGCTCTCACCCCACGCAGCGACAGAAATAGGGCAGCAACTCTTCTTCCAACGCAGCGACCGCAGCACTGCCCTCTGCGTCCACCTCCTTGGCAACTTTGCATCGACAATGCCAATACCCTTGACCGGCATCAAAAACAAGAGTTGAGATTATAGATTTGTAGTCTTACGCAATGAACACCGATAACTTAGTGAAAACACAAATGGAAGCATTGGAAATCAGAATTGAGAATCGACAGCAAGAAACACTTAATGATTTCAAAAAGAGCCTATTGAAGAGCCTCAATAAATTTCAACAAAATGGGGGCTCAAGTTCTACATTGCACAAATATGAAAATATAGGAAAATGGCTCCAAGATTATGACAAACTACTCACACATGAAGGTGAAATATTTGAGACGGAAAGATGGAAATCTGACCAGTTGGATCTTTAGGATAGAAAATTTTTTTCATTTTCACATAACCCCAAAAGAATTTAAGGTAGAAATAGCCTCAATCCAGCTCAATAGAGATACAATCCAATGGTACAATTAGTATGAAACTTTTCACGGAGTTCCTTCATAGGAGCAATTCAAAAGAGGGCTTATTGTTCGCTTTAGCCCATCAGAATATGAGAATGTTGGTGGACAGCTCATCAAAATTCGTCAGACTTCTATAGTGTTGGAATATCAGAGCAAGTTTGAAATATTGTGAAATCAAGCTAGAGATTGGCCGGAACGATAACTTTTGGGTATATTTATTGAATGGCTTAATCTAGAGATTCAGTGTGAAGTTAAGACTCGTCAACCCCGAACCATGATAGCTATGATTTCATTTGCATGCCTGCATGAGAAAAAAATTAGCTTAGAATACCATCGAAACAAAGGTGTCAATAAATAGGTGATCAACAAGCCACCCTCCTCATCTATTCCCAACCAAGGGTAACTTTTGATGATTGAGCGAATTGGAGAGGAACCAGAAGCAGAAGAGTTGGACTCCGATCATGAAGGTGTGGGAACTAATGAAGATTATTGAATCTCGTATTTTGATGATAAAACCAATTGATAAGTGTTTATAATTTAATCTATGTTTTGAGTGACGCAGGATGCTTCAATCAGGATGAGACAATTAAAGCAGGAAGAATCATGTTGTGCCGAGGGAAAACATGTCAGAAGATTAGACGTCGGGCCGGAGGATCGGTCGACGTATCGATAGAAGGCTTCGGGCCATGGATTCGGGCATCGGGCCAAGAAGAACAGATATTATGCCAAGGATATCAGAGTTGCGGAGTCAACTGGCCGATTAGGTAATAGGCCACAAGAGAGGACGATGCGCCGAAGAATCGGACGAAGCGTCGAGGGACCAATGACATGCCGGACAACATGATTAATGCTTAGTATTAATTGTCTAGATTGAAGTATGTTTTTACATGTGCTAGATTAACTACGATAGTAAGGCATGAAGCAAAATGAAGTCTCGGAGTCAAGGACGTGATTTCATTGGGAGTTCAGGAGTTCGTCGGAAGTCCGGACGTTCGTCAGAAGTTCTAGCGGAACCAGCCAAGAAGTCTCGGAGCTTGCCAAAGAAGCTCATCGGAACTCACTAAGAAGATTGACGTGAAGTCCAAGAGCTTACCGAGAGTCCACCGGAACATTATCGAGAGATCATCTGAAGTTCGCCGGAAGCTTGCCGGAAGAAACCAAGATGTAAGGACTTATTTAGCTTAATAAATGTCTTAGGAATCATAGTTAGCACGTAATTGGATTTGGATTTAGGCCAACCCAATTAGGGGCCAGCTAGGCCCATGTAAGGACTATGTTGGGCCCAATGAGAGGCCCAAACAGTGCCCCAATAAGTCTCACCATCATGGCATAGTCTTCAAGACTATGTCAGGCGATGGTACCACCAGTCTGGGCGGTTGTACCGCCCCTAGCAGGGTGCCAGGCAGTGGTACTGCCAGTCTAAGCGGTGGTACCACCCATCACTGCCCCCTAGGCGATGGTACCGCCAAACCTGGGCGGTGGTACCTCCTAGGGCAATGTTAGTGTCAGACTGACATTGGGCGGTGGTACCGCCCATGCCCGGGGAACCTGGGATGAGAAAGTTTTAGGCTCTAAGTTTGAATCAACTTGAAGCCTATATATACCCCTCTCATCCCTGGTTAAAGCATACAAGCACAAAGAGTTTAAAAGTAGAAAAACGCTGTAGAAATCTCTTGTGAGAATCCTCCTCTAGTCTAAGTGTTAGAATTTTGTAAGAGACGAGTGAGTGCTTGTAAGGGTTGTCTCCTAAACCTAGTAAAAGGAGAAGAGGGGTGTAAGAAGGAGGTTGATCTTCACCTATTAAAGGAAGATCGATAGTGGATGCCGGTGGCCTCAATGGAAGAGGAATCGGTGGAGTGGATATAGGTCACGACAACCGAACCACTATAAAATTGGCGTATTCTCTGGTTTGCATTTAGTTCCTGCCATTTACATACTGCAAACTGAATCTTTACTTGCCTACTGCATTCACTTCATAAACGTACACTTTCAAAGTTAAGTTTCCGAAATCGATTTTCATCGGAATCGGTTTTAATCGAAACGAAAAGTTTTGAAGACGTGATTTTACCGCTATACTAATTCACCCCCCCTCTTAGTGCCAACCTCTTGATCCTAACAATTTATATCAGAGCCTCATTTTTCATATTTGGTTTAACACCCAAATTGAAATGGCTCTTTTTGGCTTTCAAGAGGGTCACTCTCTCATTCTCCCTCCCTTTTTCAATGGGACGGACTACATATATTGGAAAACTCGAATGAGAGTTTTCTTGTTTTCATTGAATCTCGATTTATGGCACATATTCGAATTTGGTTTTCAAAAGTCTTCTCTTCCAATGAACCATTGTAATAATTTGGAGAAGAAGATTTTTTCTCTAATTGCAAAGGCTATGAATGCCTTGTTTTGCACCTTAGACAAAAATGAATTCAATCGGGTTTTTTTGTGCAAAATGACTTTCGATATATGGCATACTCTCGAAATCACACACGAAGGCATGAGTAGTGTAAAAGATTCTAAAGTCAATCTTTTAATACACAATTTTAAACTTTTTCATATGAAACCAAGCGAAACTGTTGTTGACATGTACACCTATTTTACGGATGTCGTCAATGGTTTAAAAGCTCTTGGTAAAACTGTTTCGAACTTTGAACTTGTTAGTAAAGTTTTACGCTCACTTTCTAAGAATTGGGAATCAAAAGTAACGACAATACAAGAAACAAAAGATTTAAATATTTTTTCACTTGAAGAACTTATCAGTTCATTGCTGACATATGAAATGGTGCACAATGCAAATGATGAATAAAACCACCTTCCAAAGAATAGGAAGGATTTAGTACTTAGAATAATTGAAGACCACTCGAGCATAAGCTCAAGTGATTGTGAACTTGAACTCACAAAGAAATTTAAAAAGTTAATGAAATAAAAGTTGAAGAATGAAAATAAACTTAAAAAGAACGTAACTACTTGCTATGAATGCAAGAAGAAGGAAGCAATCTTTGACGAAACGAATTCATCCGAAGAGGAAGGACAATCCAACAAAGGCGAGGTGACAAACTACGTCTTAACAGCATTCGACAATGAGGTAATTAAAATGCTCATTGTTTATTTCGAAATTACATGATGCTTTTCATAATGTATTTTTTTATTAGTTTAGAATTAATTTTCTTGAAAATTATATATTTAAAAATAAAAATACAAAAATTATGATCATGCTAGTAATTTTGAAAATGATAATGAAAATTACATGTTTAATGAAAATGCAAAAAAAAAAATTGGATTATGCTTACCTTTCTAATGATTTTAAAAATAATCATGAAAAAATACATATTTTATGACAAACAAAAAAAATGATTTTGATTGAAAATATAAAATCATTCTTGATGAAATAATGTAATTTGAGATCATGCTTAATAAATTTAAATTTTGAAATTATGCATGATGATTTTTAAGTAATTTATGGTTTATTGATCTTGATGGTTTTTATGACGAAATTTATAGTTCGATCCTTAACGATTGATGATATATATTTTTTATTTGGCATAAAAAGGACAAAGGCATGCTTGTATGAAACAAACTAAAAAGAGAAAAGCTTTCTCCTTGAAAAATTTCTCCACTTTATCGATTTATCTAAAAAGGAGAGATTAATGAATCTATCTATGTCCTTTTTTTTAACTATTTAAAACTATTTTGATTTGACGATTCAAATTTGAATGAGCTTTATCTTGATTTTTCGAGATTTATAACTTGAGATCTTTCTATGAATTGAGATCTTTCTCCTTGTTTCTTCTCGGTATTTTCTTAAGAGAAGATTTTCTAAAATGAATCATGGTTTCTCTTGAATTCTCAGAATTTTAACTTGAAAATTTTTTTTATTAATCAAGATTGTCTACTATGATTCTTTCTTTTTACTATTTGAGTTATCCAAAAAGAATCATAATATGTCTCTTAATATTCACAATTTGTCTTCATGATTTGTATATCTCATCACCAATTTTTCTAGTTATCCCTGTTAGGATCGGAGTGGCACTAAGAGGGAGGGGGGAGGGGGGTGAATTAGTACAACGGATTAAAACTCGTAAGTTTGAAATCGATTTCGTAAATGTGTAGAGATTTCGATTCGACAAAGGGTGACTTAGTTAAAATACGAGTAAAGATAGTCAAGAGTTGGGAGATGAAAATCGATGTATAGTGGTTTAGCTAAATAGAGAAATGGTTCAGAAAATTAAACACTCACACATTCAAGGAACACCACAATGTATAGTGGTTCGATCAAATGACCTACATCCACTTACGAAGCCTTCTTTGATGAGGCTCCCAACTTCCACTAGCAAATTACTTTGAAGGGAAAGGACCAAATACCCCTCTTACAACCTTCTTACAAGTGGTTCACACTCTTACAGATTTTTCCAAAGAGAAAGAGAGAGGTGAACACTTAAGCTATTGAAAACAAGACTTTGCTAGAGCTTTTTCTCACTTTCTAGCTTCTCAAAAAGGTATAATCTCTGCTGAGAATTGAGGGGTATTTATAGGCCCCAAGAAGATTCAAATTTGGGCTCCAAATTTGAATTACTTTTAGGTTTTCCGGTGCTGGCGGTGCCATCGCCTGTTAGTGTCTGACATTGATAGTGTACTGGCGGTGCCACCGCCAGACCTCTCGGGTTCTGGGCGGTGCCACCACCCATTCTGGCAGTGTACTGGCGATGCCACCACTGGACCTCTTGGGTTCTGGGCGGTGGCATCGCTTGGACTATTCCAACTCACTGGTTGGGCTCCAAACTTGGCCCAAACCAGTCCAAACTCGGGCCCAATTGGCCCCTAACTGGGTTATAAGATTAACCCTTAATCCTAACCCAAATTATATGCAAACTACGAAATTAAGACATAGCCCTAAGCAAATTTTTAACTGGCAATGTCGAGTTTCCTTTCGGCGAGCTTTCTAGTGAAATTCCGATGGACTTCTGATACACTCTCGGATTTCTTCTGACGGACTCCCAACAGGCTCCCGGTCTTGTGGCTGTTAGGATCAAGAGCACTAAGAGGGGGGGGGGGGTGAATTAGTGCAGCGGAAAACCTTCTACGAAAAATAAAAACTACGTTCGTTCGTTAAAAGTGATTTTGGTAAGAAAGCTGATTCATAAATCACTTTAACTTTTGTTTAAGCGAGATGTAGCAAAGATATAAATGCAGTTTGCAGTTATGATTCTAATCAGATAGTAGGCGCAAACTGAAATATGATATTCGTACGAAAAAACTGATTTACGTCTAAATGCTGATTCGTAAATCACTTGATTAAGCGAGATGTAGTTTAAGCAAGGATATAAAGGCAGTTTGCAGTTATGATAGAAATCAAAACGTAGACGCAAACAGAAATATGATGATCGTACGATGAAACTGTTTTACGTCTAAACGCCGATTCGGAGAGTGCAAAGCTTGAAACCCGATCGTATATGTGCAGAAAGCAGTAAGCTTTAGAGGAGGTTTGCAGTAAAGATAATATGCTCAAAGTAAATGCAAACCGAGATTTAGAGTGGTTCGGTCAATCTTGACCTACTCCACTTTTGGCTTCCTCCACCGACGAGGTCACCGACGTCAACTAGAGGCCTTCCTTCAATAGGCGAAGGCCAACCACCCTTTTACAGTTTCACTCCTTTTGACGGGCTTAGGAGACAACCCTTACAAAAATTTTCTCTCCTCTCTTTAAAGCTTAGAACTTGGAAGAAAAGATGGAGAAGAACTTTTGGCCTTTACAACAATTTTGAGCTCTAAATATCACAGAACAAGATCAGGATTTCGGTGTATATGTTGTTGACTTTCAGTGCTGAATGGGTGGGGTATTTATAGGCCCCAACCCAGTTTAAATTTCTAGCTCAAAATTATCAATTCCCGAAATTCTGGGATCTGGCGGTTGCACCTCCTGATTGGAGCGGTTGCACCGCTTGGTAGAGCTCAAAGACTGAGCCTCTGGGCGGTGCCACCTCATGTCAGGGGCGATTGCACCTCCTACCAGAGCTCGAAGACTGAGCTCAAGCGGTGCCGCCTCCTGACTGAGGCGGTTGCACCGCTCAGCCAGAGCTCGGAGACCGAGCTCAGGCGGTGCCACCTCCTGGCTTGGGCGGTTCAACCACTTGGCAGAAATTAGGGTCCGAATGGGTTGATCCATTCGGCCCAATTTGGGTTTTTCAGGGGCCCAATTGCCCCAAGATTAAGTTAATGGGATCACCTCCCATTTCCAACTTAACCATTGTGCTAACTATGATATTTCCTAAGACATTTACTGCAACTTGCTCCGGTGCGTCAATCGCTTCTTCCGGCGAGCTTCCGGCGAACTTCCGTTGATCATCCGATGAACCCTCGGTGATGCTCCTGCGGACTTCCAGAAAACTCCTGGACTTGCGACGATCTACTTGGCGAGTTCCGACGAGCTTCTTTGGCAAGCTCATGGACTTCTCGGATTTGTTCCCGTAGAACCTCCGACGACTGTCCGAACTTCCGTCGAACTCCCAACGTGATCATTGTCTTGACTCCGGTGCAACTCTTGCTGCATATCTTACTTTCATCGTAGTTAATCCTGCACACTTAAAACAAAACTTCGATTGAGACAATTAATCCTAAGCAATTAACCAAGTTGTCCGGCATGTCATTGGTCCCTCGACGCTTCGTCCGATTCTTTGGCGCATCGTCCTTTCCTGCAGCCTATTGCCCAATCGGCCAGTTGACTCCGTAACTCCGATATCCTTGGCACAATACCTGCTCTTCTTGGCCCGATGCCCGAGTCCACGGTCCGAAGCCTTCTGTCGATACGTCGACCGATCCACCGAACCGACGTCCAATATTCTGACATGTTCCTCTGGCACAATATGATTTTCCTGCTTTAATTGTCTCATCCTGATCGAAGCATCCTGCGTCACTCAAAACGCAGATTAAATCATAAACATATATCAAGTAGTTTCATCATCAAAATACGAGATTCAACAATCTCCCCCTTTTTGATGATGACAACCACTTGATGACGGAGTTAAACTTAACTCCCGGAGTTTAAACAAACTCCTCCTATCAATATGCCATATTGATAGAATCTTGAATTCAAATTGAATTCAAGTCATTGCAATATTCATCATGAATACTTGCAACACGTCATCATGAACATATGCATAAACTTATGCATAACATCATACTTCTCCCCCTTTGTCATCAACAAAAAGGAGAAGTCCAACTATTCTTGTGTTTGGAATATTAGTTTGACTTATTGCATGAAAAACATAATATCAAGTTTTATCATCATGCAGTTTTGAAGCCAGAAAATTTAGCAAATGTTACATCATGCTTAGAACATTCAAGCTATCAAGTTTTAGATATGCAAGTTTTACAGCATACAAGATAGCACTTTTAGAACATGCAAGCTAGCAATGTTACAACATTTTAGAACTTGCAAGCTAGCAATTTAGAGATGTTCAAGAAGGCAACTCTTGCTTCTTGAAATATGTAAGTTGCAAGCTAGCAAATTTTTGCTTCCTTTGCAATGTTTGAGCTCGCAATTTTGCTTCCATTGCAAGATAAAAGTTTAGCATGCTTAATTTTCTTGAGATAGCAACTATTTTTACGATATGCAAGTTTTACTACATACAAGCTAGCAAAAATTTCGAAAGTAAATGCAAGATAGCTTTCTTATGTAAGCTTATGATTCTTGCTTCCTATTGCAATGTGCAAGTTGCAAGTTTTGCTTCTTGATATAGGCAAGATAGCACTTTTGCAATTTTTGTTTGGCAAGCTTGTGGTGTTCAAGATAACGAGCTCTTTCTTCTCTTTTGAGAAGTGTCATTTTTACTTTCTTTGCAAAGTGCAAGCTAGCAAAATGCTAAACTAGCAAGAGATAATGTTTTACATGAGGCAAGCAAACAATTTGGCAAGTGTTATATTTGCATCTTCTCTTTAGAGGAGTGTAATTTTTGCTTTCATCTTGAATTGTGTAAGCTAGCTAGTTTGCCTCTTTTCATGATATCCATGCTAGAAATTCTTACTCCCCCTTTGTCATTGTCAAAAAGAAGGGAAGACCCTTTTTTCAATTTTCAGATTATGACAAAGGTAAGTATCAATTTTATCTGTGCATCATTATATTTTCAAATTAAAACATACACAATTTCAAAAACCTTATTTTTCATGCACGATACCGAAAAATAAATCAATCATTATTAATGGATATATCATACATGATACTCAAACATTAAAATTTTTAAGCATTTATCAACATGTTGATCACGATACCAAACATTCATCATTTAAAGCATTCATGATACATATCATATGCAATATATTATGTACATCATTGTCATAAGTATTGCATACATGATTTCAAATTCATGAATATTTCATCATTGCATGCATCATGCCAGATCATAAAATATACAATCATCATTAATGCATGATTCCTAATCATCATTTATTTTGCAACATGATGGTACCAAATTTGTCAAATTACATTCTACCATACATGATCGAAACTTCTTATTTGTATACATCAAAACAAATTAATGAATATTTCATGTATTCTTATCATCACATAAGGAATATCAAGAAGAATTATTAGGTGATGAGATAAACATTTCATGAATACAAGGAATTGCATAAAAATCATATCATGAAAGATTAGAACATGTGAATACCAAAAGACATGATTTCTTTTTGAAAAACCTACTCCATAATTAATCAAAAGAAAATCTTAGGAGAACGATTAATGAAAAAATCTTGATTCATAATAAATTTTAATTTGTAAAGATCACAGAACCAAGATCATGATTTTGGATAAAACTCATTCAAATTCAAATCACCAAAAATCATTTTTATGGTTCACAAAATTCGTAACATAAGTAGATTCATGATTTCATTGATAATATATTTTTCTTTTTTTTTAAGTATTTCATTTTAAGTGATTGATTTCATGTTAGCATGCTTTTTTTCTTTTATGTTAAACATGCATCAACGTTTAGGATCCAAAAATGAATTTCATCATAAAACCATCAAGATCAATAGATTCTCAAAAATGAACTATTATGATCAAGAAAATCCAAAAATGAAATTTAACACTTTCATGCATTCGGACAAGGTTTTGCTATAGATTTTCAAGTTCAATCAAAAACATGCTCATGATCATAAAAAAATTTTGTATCCAAAACACATAATTTCCAACATGTTATTAAGGCATGTAATAGTGTAAAATCATCATGGCAATTAAGTGATTTGAACATTGAATCAAGAAAGTCCGAAAAACAATCTTAACAAGTTCATGCATTCGAGCACATTTTTGCCATAGTTTTTCAAATACATTCATGAAAATAACACATGCTTATCATCATGTATAGCTTAAAATCTCATGCATAAAATTTTTAATCAAAATATTTAATATTACATCATTATGCATTTCTTCAAATCAAACATGATTTTTTTTAATCAAAATCGAGAAATAACAATGGCAATCAACGTAATACACATTATTACTTCTTAACCATGATTTCATATTTTCAATCAAAATTATTTTATTTGTTTATCATAAAATATGTAATATTATCATTTTCAAAATTACTTAGCATGATCATAATTTTTTTTTAAACATGTAATTTTTAAGAAAATTAATTCTAAACTAAAAAAGAAAATACATTATGAGAGCATCAAGTAATTTCAAAATAAATTAGGGGGATTTCGATTACCTCATCATTGAAAGTGGTTAAGGCGTAGTTTGCCACTTCGCCTTTCTTGATTTTCTCCTCGTCTTTAGAGTAGCTCGATTCATCCCACTTTGTGTTCTTCTTCTTTGGCCTCTTCATTCGTTCAAGTTTATTATTTATTTTAGATTTTTGTTTAATAAACTTATTAAGATTTGGTGTTCGAAGTTCAAGTTCATCATTGTCCTCATCACTTGAGTCATCGCTCAAGTGGTATTCATTTGTCCGGAGTTCCAAATCCTTCCTGTTCTTTGGAAGGTGATTTTGTTCATCATGTTCATCATGTGCATTGTGCACCATTTCATATGTCATCAATGAACCAATTAGTTCTTCAGGTGGTAGGTTGTTTAGGTTTTTAGCTTCTTGTATTGTAGTTACTTTTGAATCCCACTTCTTAGAAAGAGAACGCAAAATCTTGTTTACGAGTTCAAAATCCGAAAAATATTTTCCAAGAGCTCTTAAACTATTGACGACATCCGTGAAACGGGTGTACATGTCGCCTATAGTCTCGCTTGGTTGCATTCGAAAAAGCTCAAAATCATGCAATAAAATGTTAACTTTCGAGTCTTTGACTCTACTAGTTCCCTCGTGCGTGATTTCAAGTGTCCGCCAAATGTCAAAAGCCATTTCGCATGTAGAAATCTGATTGAACTCATTTTTGTCCAAAGCGCAAAATAAGGCATTCATAGCCTTTGTGTTTAAAGAAAAATACTTCTTCTCCAAATCCGACCATTCGTTCATCGGTTTGGAGGGAAGTTGAAAACTGTTTTCAACGACATTCCATAAATCCAAATTCATAGAAATCAAGAAAACTCTCATTTGAGTTTTCCAATAAGTGTAGTCCAATCCGTTAAACAATGGTGGACGAACAACCGATAAGCCCTCTTGAAAGCCATGAAGAGCCATTTCTCTCGGGTGTAAATCTGAAATGAGAAATACCGAGCTCTGATACCAATTGTTAAGATCAAGAGCACTAAGAGGGGGGGAGTGAATTAGTGCAGCGGAAAACCTTCTACGAAAAATAAAAACTGCGTTCGTTCGTTAAAAGTGATTTTGGTAAGAAAGCCAATTCGTAAATCACTTTTACTTTTGTTTAAGTGAGATGCAGCAAAGATATAAATGCAGTTTGCAGTTATGATTCTAATCAGATAGTAGGCGCAAACTGAAATATGATATTCGTACGAAAAAACTGATTTACGTCTAAATGTTGATTCGTAAATCACTTGATTAAGCGAGATGCAGTTTAAGCAAGGATATAAAGGCAGTTTGCAGTTATGATAGAAATCAAAATGTAGACGCAAACAGAAATATGATGATCGTACGATGAAACTATTTTACGTCTAAACGCCGATTCAGAAAGTGCAAAGCTTGAAACCCGATCGTATATGTGCAGAAAGCAGTAAGCTTTAGAGGAGGTTTGCAGTAACGATAATATGCTCAAAGTAAATGCAAACCGAGATTTAGAGTGGTTCGGTCAATCTTGACCTACTCCACTTTTGGCTTCCTCCTCCGATGAGGTCACCGACGTCAACTAGAGGCCTTCCTTCAATAGGCGAAGGCCAACTACCCTTTTACAATTTCACTCCTTTTGACGGGCTTAGGAGACAATCCTTACAGAATTTTCTCTCCTCTCTTTAAAGCTCAGAACTTGGAAGAAAAGAGGGAGAAGAACTTTTGGCCTTTACAATAATTTTGAGCTCTAAAAATCACAAAACAAGATCAGGATTTCGGTGTATATGTTGTTGCCTTTCAGTGCTGAATGGGTGGGGTATTTATTGTTGAATCTCGGATTTTGATGATAAAATCAATTGATGGGTTATTTGATCTAATCCATATTATTGAGTTAAGTGTGCAGGATTAACTACGATAACCAGAAAACATAAAGCAAGGATACCGGAGTCAAGCTCGATGGACGTTTAAGAGACCGAAGAATCATCGGAGATGCTGCCGGAACCGTCCGAGAAGAAATCGGGAACGTGTCGGAAGTTCGCCGAAGAAATCGTCGGAGGCTCGCGGAGATCACCAAGAAGGCTCGGCTACTCGTTAAAGTCATCACAAAGATTGGGAGCTTGCAGGGAGTCCGTCGGAAGAAGTTCGTCGGAAAGCTCGCCGGAACAAGACTCGACGTTCGCGGTTAAAAAACTTGCTTAGGATGTTTTTGTTATGTAGTTCACCTGTAATTAGGATTAGGATTAAGAGATAATCCTATATCCTGGTTAGGGGCCAACTGGGCCCAAAGTCAAATTTGGTTTGGGCGAAAAATAAGCCAAACCAATGAATCGGAAAGCCAGGCGGTGGAACCGCCTGGCTGGGCGGTGGCACCGCCCAGCACCCGAGTGCTGGGCGGTGACACCTCCTTGGCTGGGCGGTTGCACCGTCCAGCACCCGAGCGCTGGGCGGTGGCACCGCCTGGCTGGGCGGTGGAACCGCCAGCACCGGGAACCCTAAGAGAATTCAAATTTTGGAGCCCAAAATTTGAATCCTCTTGAGGCCTATAAATACCCCTCAAATCTCAGCTGAGGTTACAACTTTTGAGAAGCATTTTGATTGAGAAAAAAGTCTTAGAAAGTCTTAGCAAGTCTTGTTTTCAATTTGCTAGAGAGTTCTCCTCCTTCTTTCTTATTGAAAATTTGTAAGAGGTTGAGCTGCTTGTAAAAGGTTGTAAGAGGGGTGTTTACCCTTCCATTTCAAGAGACTTGCTAGTGGAAGGTGGGAGCCTCATCGAAGAGGGGCCTCGCAAGTGGAGTAGGTCATTTGACCGAACCACTCTAAAAATCGGCGTAATCTCTGGTTTGCTTTTTATTATTGTCATTTACATTACTGCAAATCTTCTTACTGCTTTAGTTCCTTATTGCTCTTGCTGCGCAACTTTAAGAACACGCCTTCAAGTTAAATTTCTCAAGTTTCGTTCTTAACGTACGAAAGATTTTGGTTAAAATCGAAGTTTTAATCCGCTGCACTAATTCACCCCCCCTCTTAGTGCCGCTCCGATCCTAACATTTATAGGCCCCAACCCAGTTTGAATTTGGAGCTCAAAACTATCAATTCCTGGAATTCCGGGATCTGGCGGTTGCACCTCCTAACTGGAGCGGTTGCACCTCCTAACTGGAGCGGTTGCACCGCCTGACAGAGCTCGAAGACTGAGCCTCTGGGCAATGTCACCTCCTATCAGGGGAGGTTGCACCTCCTACTAGAGCTTGAAGACCGAGCTTAGGCGGTGCCACCTCCTAACTGAGGTGGTTGCACCGCTTAGCCAGAGCTTGGAGACCGAGCCCAGGCGGTGCCACCTCTGTCAGGGGAGGTTGCACCGCCCAATCTTGCTCGGAGACTGAGCCCAGGCGGTGCCACCTCTTGGCTGGGGCGGTTGCACCGCCCAGTCTTGCTCGGAGACTTAGCCCAGGCGGTACCACCTCCTGGCTTGGGCAGTTCAACCGCTTGGCAGAAATTAGGGTCCGAATGGGTTGATCCATTCGGCCCAATTTGGGTTTTTCAAGGGCCCAATTGCCCCAAGATTAAGTTAATGGGATCACCTCCCATTTTAACTTAATCATTGTGCTAACTACGATATTTCCGAAGACATTTACTGCAACTTGCTCCGGTGCGTCAATCGCCTCTTCCGGCGAGCTTCCGGCGAACTTCCGTCGATCATCCGATGAACCCTCGGTGATGCTCCTGCAGACTTCCGGAAAACTCCTGGACTTGCGACGATCCACTTGGTGGGTTCCGACGAGCTTCTTTGGCAAGCTCATGGACTTCTCGGATTTGTTCCCGCAGAACCGACGTCGACTGTTCGAACTTCCGTCGAACTCTCGAACTCCCAACGTGATCATTGTCTTGACTCCGGCGCAACTCCTACTGCATATCTTACTTTCATCGTAGTTAATCCTGCACACTTAAAACAAAAATTCGATTGAGACAATTAATCCTAAGTAATTAACTAAGTTGTCTGGCATATCATTGGTCCCTCAACGCTTCGTCCGATTCTTCGGTGCATCGTCCTTTCCTGCAGCCTATTGGCCAATCGGCTAGTTGACTCCGCAACTCCGATATCCTTGGCGCAATACCTGCTCTTCTTGGCCCGATGCCCGAGTCCACGGCCCGAAGCCTTCTGTCGATACCTCGACCGATCCACCGGCCCGACGTCCAATATTCTGACATATTCCTCCGGCACAACATGATTTTTCTGCTTTAATTGTCTCATCCTGATCGAAGCATCCTGCATCACTTAAAACGCAGATTAAATCATAAACATATATCAAGTAGTTTCATCATCAAAATACGAGATTCAATAGTGGCGAGTTCAACGAGTCTTTGGCAAGTATCCGAACCTTCTCGACGATCTCCGCGAACCTCCGATGATCTTTCCGACGAACTTCTGAAAACTTTGGCAGGTCTTCGATTCTTTCTTGGTTGGTTCCGGCAGCACTTCCGACGATTCTTCGGACTTTCGACGGACTCTTGAAGACCCATGGAACTTGACTCCGGTAAACTTGCTTTATGTCTTCAAGCTATCATAGTTAATCCTGCACACTTAACTTGATAATATGGATTAAATCAATTAACTCATCAATTGACTTCATCATCAAAATTCGAGATTCAATAATCTCTCCCTTTTTTATGATGACAATCAATTGATGATGGAGTTAATCATAACTCCCCCTATCTATATGTCATATTATGATAAGATAAAAACACTTGAATTCAATCTCTTTGAATTCAAGCCTAAACCGATAAGTTCTATCCGTTGAACTTATCGTTATTCTTAATAAGCATGAGCAAATATGAAACTTTGTATTTTTCATAATTTTAAGGTATGAAAATTATTTTCAAGCCGAATGATAAAAATCAATTATCATTTCAACAAGAAATAATAATAATTTGATATTTCAACATGGATCTTATGATATAAATGCAAGGCATGATTTTATATGATCATGAGATGATTGCTTATCATATATATAAAAAAATGATAAACATAATACGACAACCAATCTAAAAACTTTCATATGTGATATGCTCAAAAAGTTTTGCGATGCTTTGAAGGAATATAACACATATAAGACATTTTTCATTGCATTATACAACATATAAGCTATTGCAATACAATACATATAAGTCATGCTAATTTCATATTTGCACAAGTCATCAATCTTTTGCACATTCTTCTCTCCCTTTGTTATCAACAAAAAGGAGATAAGGTTTCAAGCATAAAACTCGTGATCATTGAAGCCATTCATAAAATCATCTCATAAAAAATAAAATTTGAAAAGGAGATGGAAAAATTTATAAAGCTTCTACTTGGCATTAAGATTGATCATTCACATAAGACATCAAATCATCCAAAATAACATGAAGGTGCCATCAAAATGTTAATAAAATTTTGAAAAGAAACATCCAACATCATATACTAGAATAATGCAAATGCATGTCAAGGTAGCATAGAGGTTTACATTAATAAGAAGGGTTTAACACAACGATTATTCCTTAGGAGGAATTCCAGAGTTCCTATACATGGCATCTATCTTCTGGTTCATCTGTCGTGGTTCCCTTAAAATTTTAACTTGCTGTAATTGGATTTACTCTTGCTATGATTTGAGTTGCTCTTATTGTGATTTGATTTGATTTAAGTCTATCATGATGGGATCTTCAGAAGATGAAATAGGAGCTGATTCTGAAGGTGCAGTACCAAAGGGACTAGGAGGAGGAGATTTATTTCCCCTAAAAATGGGTGTTTTAGGGTGTACTACTGGTGGGGGAACTGGATCAGTCCTTCTAGGTTGCCTAATCCATATACCATTACTAAAAGTGCACCTAAGTCTCTTGAGTAGGTTTATGTTGATAGTGTTAAATCGATCGACCTGGATTATTTCTTCATTGGGTGAGACACAAATATTATAGGCAACCATTAATCGAGTGACTAACCCCCCATACAGTAACATTGAGTCTTTGGCTATTATGTCCTGCATATGTTGCCAGATTAAGTATCCAAAACTATTATTTTGGTCGGTCATAATCCAATACATAGTACTTAACTCTATTTAACTAATCTCATCATGATGAAATTATTTAGGAAGTAGGATGCTTATCATGATGTGATGAAGAAATTTAGAGTTAAAGGGCAACAAGTGTTTGTAACTTTTTGGAATTATACCTTCGGATTTGCAAAAATAGTTTCTAAGGCTTTGGAGTAAGTTGCTCCAATTGCATTGATATCCCATTTACTTCTAAAATATCAGCCCATATTCTTTTCGGTAATTCCAATTAACTCATATATAGTCCTATCAAATATTTGAATTTATGTTCCTAAGAGGTAGGTGTTAGGATCGGAGCGGCACTAAGAGGGGGGGTGAATTAGTGCAGCGGATTAAAACTTCGGTTTTAGAAAAATCTTTCGTACGATAAGAACGAAACTTGAAAACATATTCTTAGAGTTGCGCAGCAAAGGTAATAAGGAACTAATGCATGTAAGAAGGTTTGCAGTAATGTAAATAGCGATAATGAAATGCAAACCAGAGATTACGCCTGATTTTAGAGTGGTTCGGTCAAATGACCTACATCCACTTGCGAGGCCCCTCTTCGATGTGGCTTCCACCTTCCACTAGCAAATCTCTTGAAATGGAAGGGTAAGTACCCCTCTTACAACCTTTTACAAGCAGTTCAACTTCTTACAAGTTTTCAATAAGAAAGGAGGAGAACTCTCTAGCAAATTGAAAACAAGACTTGCTAAGACTTTCTAAGACTTTTCTCTCAATCAAATGCTTCTCAAAAGTTGTAATCTCAGTTGAAATTTGAGGGGTATTTATAGGCCTCGAGAGGATTCAAATTTTGGGCTCCAAAATTTGAATTCTCTTTGGGTTCCCGATGCTGGCGGTGCCACCGCCCAGCCAAGCGGTGCCACCGTCCAGCGTTCGGGTGCTGGGAGGTGCAACCGCCCAGCCCAAGAGGTGTCACCGCCCAGCTCTCGGGTGTTGGGCGGTCCGATTTCACTGGTTTGGCTTAATTTTAGCCCAAACCATATCCGACTTTGGGCCCAGTTGGCCCCTAACCAGGATATAGGATTATTTCTTAATCCTAATCCTAATTACAAGTGAACTACATAACAAAAACACATCCTAAGCAAGCTTTCAACCGCGAACGTCGAGTCTTGTTTCGGCGAGCTTTCCGACGAACTTCTTCCGACGGACTCCCATCAAGCTCCCGATCTTGTGATGACTTTAACGAGTAGCCGAGCCTTCTCGATGATCTCCGTGAACCTCCGACGATCTCTTCGGCGAACTTCCGACGATTCTTCGGACTCTTAAACGTCCATCGATCTTGACTCCGGTATTCTTGCTTTGTGTTTTCTGGTTATCGTAGTTAATCCTGCACACTTAACTCAATAATATGGATTAGATCAATTAACCCATCAATTGATTTCATCATCAAAATCCGAGATTCAACAATCTCCCCCTTTTTGATGATGACAATCAATTGATGACGGAGTTAAACATAATAACTCCCCCTATCTATATGCCATATTATGAGAAGATGAAAACACTTGAATTCCATCCATAGAATTCAAGCATAAACCGATAAGTTCTAACCGTAGAACTTATCGTCATTCTCATTAAGCAATAGTAAATACAAAACTTCGATGAAAATCATGATAAGAGACAATTTTTACTACGATAGAAGATAAAGATTTTCAACATGAATTTCATGATGTAAATGTAAGGCATATAAGACATTCATATCACACAAGTTTTTGTAATTCATATAAGTCATGCTATTGTTATGGTGTAAGTCATCACTTAATCATCATTTCTCCCCCTTTGTCATCAACAAAAAGAGACAAGCCAGCTAATTTATGATCATAGAAAAAAGGTTTAGCATTTAATAGGAACCAAAGTTCATCATTCAAATTTGCTAGAAATAGTTTATCCAAAAGACATCATCATTTATGCGGATCAAAACAGTAGTTATCTAAAAGGAAGGATCAGTTATCGTTCAATCGATGACAAACTTTGAACTTGTTGTTAAAAGCAAACAGAACAGAATAAAAAGATACATCAGTTTAATCCTTAGGAGGTAATCCACAGTGCTGATACAGGATATCTATTTTTTCATTCATTTGTCGTAGTGTCTTCAAAATTTCAACTTGTTGATTCTGAATTTGTACTTGCTGAGATTTGATCTGAGACAGTTCCGCCATAATGAGATCTTCAGAGGAGGGAACAGGAGCTGAAGGTGCTGTGCCAAAGGGACTAGGAGGAGGAGATTCATTTCCCATAAGAATTGGTGTTTCGGGGTGTTCTATTGGTTGAGGAATTGGATCCGTCCTTCTAGGCTGCCTAACCCATATGCCATTGCTAAAAGTGCACCTAAGTCTTTTCAGTAGGTTTTTATTTATTATGTTATATCGATCATTTTGAATAGATTCTTCATCGGGTGGAATGCAAATGTTATAGGCATGAAGAAATCTAGTGATTAACCTCCCATATGGCAATATAGTATCTTTAGCCATAATATCCTGCATGTGTTGGCGAATTAAGTACCCAAAACAATTATGCTGACCGGTCATAATCCAATACATGGTTCCTATCTCTATTTGACTTATTTCGTCAAGATGAAATTGTTTGGGGAATATGATGCTTGTGATAATGTGATGAAAAATTTTAGAGTTGAAAGGCAGTAAGTGTTCACAGCTCTTGGGTAGGAAGTCAAGGTTTGGATTTGCAAAAATTGTTTCTACGGCTTCGGTATAGGTTGCTCCTATTGTGTTGACGTCCCATTTACCTTTAAAATAGCATCCCCTATCTTTTTCAGTTATGCCAATTAGCTCACAAATAGTACTGTCAAATATTCTAATGGGTGTTCCTAGAAGATAAGTGCTTAGGCTATCGTTGTCCTCATATAGGTTGGCATAAAACAATCTAACTAATCGCGGATAGATTGGTTCATCTATTTGTAGTAGAGGTAGAGCTTCTAGGTGTGCAAACCACCTTATGGGTTCTAAGTCCTCTAGTTCATCCAGATCAACGTATTTTCCCTTATGGATACATCGTGTTTCAAATTTTGGAAAGCTAAGGGCTACCTCTTTTGATCTAAAAAGATCATGGTCAAATGAATCTCCTTCAATCCTTTTTCCTTTTGATCTCTTAGGAGTCATTATCTAGACAAGATGATGATGAAATTGTGAAAAATAAGCAAGGGAAAGAGGAGAGAAAAGAGGGAATGGGATACCAAAAAGAAGGATTTCAAGTGTTACCTTATGGAGATTATGTTGAGAGATGGAAAGCTTGGACCACCAAGAATCCTTCTCCAATGCTTCTAAGAGTTAGAATGAGGATTAGAGGGAATGGGAGAGGGTTTTGAGAGCCCTTTTTTCGGGTTGGGGGCGGTGTCACCGCCGGCCCTAACCCCTCGGGTTAATAAGGGTCGCTCGGTCGGTGCCACCGCCAAACCGAGCGGTGCAACCGCCGGATCTGGCGGTGCCACCGCTGGCATCCCGCGGAGGAAAAAAAAATTTTTTTCTTCCTCCCTTTTGTTTAGCTTCTTCCCTCAAGATCATAAGTTATACTTTAATGGATCATTTTGAATTGAAGAAGAAGGAAGAAATCAAATCCACAAAAGAAAGGAAAAGGATGAGTCATTTTTCGTGAAGCTCATTTTAGGGACAATTTAACATGCCTAATTCCCTTCTAATGAATTCAAATTGATCTTCGTTCAAAGCTTTTGTAAATATATCTGCTAATTGATGCTTTGTGTCAATGAATTCTAGAACAACATCATTGTTAAGGACATGATCGCGTATGCAATGATACCTAACGTCGATGTGCTTAGTTCTAGAGTGCAGAATTGGATTTTTAGTAAGACATATGGCACTAGTATTATCACATTTTATGGGAATGTTTTTAAAGTGAATTCCATAGTCTTCTAATGTATTTTTCATCCAAATGACTTGTGCACAACATGCACTTGCAGCAATGTATTCGGCTTCCGCCGTAGATAGTGCAATTGAATTTTGTTTCTTGGAAGTCCAAGAAACAAGTGCATGTCCTAAAAATTGGCATGTTCCGGATGTGCTTTTTCTATCTATCCTGCATCCGCCAAAATCGGCATCTGCATAAGCTATTAGATCCAATTTTTCAGATTTTGGATACCACAATCCTAAATTTGGAGTTCCTTTAAGATACCTAAATATTCTTTTAACACTCTTCAGATGAGATAATTTAGGATTAGATTGAAACCTAGCGCAAAGTCCTACACTAAACATAATATCTGGTCTAGTCGCGGTGAGGTAGAGTAGACTACCTATCATTCCCCTATATGTTTTTTGATCGAAATTTTCACTATTTTCATCCATATCTAACTTAGTCGCAGTACTCATAGGGGTGTTTATTGCTTTTGAATTATCCATGTTAAATCGTTTTAACAATTCTAATGTATATTTGGATTGGTTAAGAAATATATCATCACTAAGTTGTTTGATTTGTAATCCTAAAAAGAAAGTTAATTCACCCATTACACTCATTTCAAATTCATGACTCATACATTTGGCAAATGATTCACATAGTGATTCATCCGAAGAGCCAAAAATAATATCGTCAACATAAATTTGCACAATAAGAAAATTATTTTCAAAATGTTTGATAAACAATGTAGTATCAACCTTGCCTTTGGTAAAATTATTTAAAATAAGAAAGGAACTAAGCCTTTCATACCAAGCTCTAGGAGCTTGTTTCAAGCCATAGAGAGCTTTAGTCAATTTGAATACATGATTAGGAAGAAGAGAATTTTCAAATCCAGGAGGTTGTTCGACATATACTTCTTCGGAAATAAAACCATTCAAGAAAGCACTTTTGACATCCATTTGAAATAGTTTAAAATTATTACTACTAGCATAGGCAAGGAGCATCCTTATGGCTTCTAATCGAGCCACGGGAGTGAAGGTTTCTTCATAATCGATACCTTCTTCTTGGTTGAAACCTTTGGCCACTAATCTAGCCTTGTTTCTAACCACGATACCATTTTCGTCTTGCTTGTTTCTAAAGACCCACTTAGTACCTATGACTAAGTGGTCACTTGGTCTAGGAACAAGCTTCCATACCTCATTCCTCTCAAATTAGTTCAATTCTTCTTGCATTGCAATGACCCAAAAATCATCTTTTAAGGCTTCGTCAATACATTTAGGTTCAATTTGAGAAAGGAAAGCGGCGTTAGCACAAAAATTCTTGAAAGAAGAACGAGTTTGAACCCCTATTGTTGTATCTCCTATAATTAGCTCCTTTGGATTAGCATCTACATACTTCCATTCTTTGGGTAAAGAAATTTCGGAAGAAGATGCATTCAAATGGCTATTTTGAGGAGGGGGTTCATTTAAATTCAAATTATTAAAACCAAGATCATCATCAAAATCATTTTTCTTTAAATCAGAAATTTCATTAAAAACTACATGAATAGACTCTTCTATTACTAAGGTCCTTTTGTTAAAGACACGAAAGGCCTTAGAAACGGAGGAGTAACCAAGAAAAATGCCTTCATCGGATTTAGCATCAAATTTACCTAGGGCATCCTTTTCATTTAAAATGAAGCATTTACAACCAAAAACTTTAAAATAAGAAATATTTGGTTTTTTGTTATTCCATAATTCATAGGGAGTTTTTGATAGAGATGGTCTTATTAGGACCCTATTTATGATGTAACAAGCCGTATTTACGGCTTCGGCCCAAAAATATTTGGGTAAACTATGTTCATTTAACATAGTTCTTGCCATTTCTTGTAGGTTTCTATTTTTCCTTTCAACTACTCAATTTTGTTGAGGATTTCTTGGAGTTGAGAAGTTGTGATTGTACCCATTAACTTCGTAAAAATTTTGAAAGTCACGGTTTTGGAATTCACCACCGTGATCACTACGAATTGATGAAATCATGAAGCCTTTTTCGTTTTGAGTGAGTTTACAAAATTTAGATAAACACTTGAAGCAATCACTTTTGTGAGCTAAGAAATAGGTCCAAGTGTATCTAGAGTAGTCATCCACAATCACAAAAGCATATTTGCTTCCACCTAGACTTGTTATATCAATTGGTCCAAATAAGTCCAAATGGATCAATTGTAATGGTCTAGTGGTGCTAATTTGATTTTTTGGTTTGAAGCTTGTTTTTATTTGTTTGCCTAGTTGACATGCATCGCATACCTTATCCTTAATAAACTTCATATTCGGAATCCCTAGTACTAATTCTTGAGATGAGATTTTAGATATTGTTTTCATGCTTGCATGACCTAATCTCCTATGCCAAAGCCAAGCATCATCATTTACGGCGGAGAAACACATTTCATTACTTAGTTCATCAAGATTGATGGTATAGACATTATTTTGTTTTAACGCAATCATAGTCATGTTATGATTTGGTTTTTCAATAATGCACATATTTGATTCAAATCTAACGATATAACCTTTATCGCATAGTTGACTAATACTTAAGAGATTGTGTTTCAATCCATCAACTAGTAAAACATCATCAATGAAAAAACTAAATTTGTTACCAATAGTTCCCTTGCCAATGATTTTGCCTTCGTTGTTGTCTCCGAAGGTGACGTACCCTTCTTCTTTGCTAGTGAGCATAGAGAAATGAGATGGATCTCTAGTCATATGTCTTGAGCATCCACTATCGAGATACCATCTCTTGCTCCTAGCTTGTGGGTTTGTTTCTTCTCCTAAAGCCATTAGCACGTAATGAGAAACTTGCTCGGTGTTGGACTCCTCTTCTTCGGATGCGCTTGAATCATCCCACGTTGCCTTGAGCGCCTTCTTCTTTGATGTCCTCTTTTTGGCTTGAGGACAATCGTTCTTGTAGTGTCCCGATTTTTTGCATTCATAGCAAATCACTTGGTCCTTCTTTTGTTCAAATTTATTTTTTATATTATTTTTAAATTTTTTCTTTCTTAAATATTTTTTAAATTTTTGAGTCAAAAGTGCAATGTCATTGTCACTGTCCTCATCACTTGATGTTCCTTTCAAGTGGTCTTCTTGTGATTTGAGTGCCATATCCTTCCTGTTCTTTGGAAGGGGGTTCTCGAGCTCGTCATGAGCTTGACATGTCATTTCGTAGGTCATTAGAGACCCAATGAGTTCTTCAAGAGGGAATGCTTTAAGGTCTTTGGCCTCTTGAATGGCCGTAACTTTTGGATCCCAACTTTTAGGGAGGGATCTTAAGATTTTAGTTACTAGTTCAAAGTTAGTAAAATCTTTACCAAGAGCTTTGAGTCCATTGATGACATCCGTAAACCGGGTGTACATGTCTCTGATGGACTCACTTGGTTTCATTCAGAAAAGTTCGTAAGAGTGCACAAGGATGTTGATTTTGGACTCTTTCACTCGGCTAGTGCCTTCATGAGTGACCTCAAGAGTTCTCCAAATATCAAAAGCCGAATCACAAATTGAAACACGATTAAATTCGTTTTTGTCTAGTGCACAAAACAAGGCATTCATAGCCTTTGCATTTAAAGCAAAAACCTTCTTCTCCGATTCATTCCATTCGCTCATCGGAAGAGAAGATTTTTGAAATCCATTCTCGACAATAGACCAAAGCTCAAAGTCCATAGAAATGAGGAAGATCCTCATGCGAGTCTTCCAATATGTGTAATCCGTCCCATTAAACAAAGGTGGTCGTGCAATAGAATGGTCCTCTTGCATGCCGGAGTAAGCCATCTCTCTTGGGTATTAAACCAAATATGAGAGATAACCTCGCTCTGATACCACTTGTTAGGATCGGAGCGGCACTAAGAGGGGGGGGTGAATTAGTGCAGCGGATTAAAACTTCGGTTTTAGAAAAATCTTTCGTAAGATAAGAACGGAACTTGAAAAGCTTAACTTGAAAACGTATTCTTAGAGTTGCGCAGCAAAGGTAATAAGGAACTAATGCATGTAAGAAGGTTTGCAGTAATGTAAATAGCGATAATGAAATGCAAACCAGAGATTACGCCTGATTTTAGAGTGGTTCGGTCAAATGACCTACATCCACTTGCGAGGCCCCTCTTCGATGAGGCTCCCACCTTCCACTAGCAAATCTCTTGAAATGGAAGGGTAACTACCCCTCTTACAACCTTTTACAAGCAATTTAACCTCTTACAAGTTTTCAATAAGAAAGGAGGAGAACTCTCTAGCAAATTGAAAACAAGACTTGCTAAGACTTTCTAAGACTTTTCTCTCAATCAAATGCTTCTCAAAAGTTGTAATCTCAGCTGAGATTTGAGGGGTATTTATAGGCCTCAAGAGGATTCAAATTTTGGGCTCCAAAATTTGAATTCTCTTTGGGTTCCCGATGCTGGCGGTGCCACCGCCCAGCCAAGCGGTGCCACCGTCCAGCATTCGGGTGCTGGGAGGTGCAACCGCCCAACCCAGGAGGTGTCACCGCCCAGCTCTCGGGTGCTAGGCGGTGCTACCGCCCAGCCAGGCGGTGCCACCGCCTGGCTCTCCGATTTCACTGGTTTGGCTTAATTTTAGCCCAAACCATATCCGACTTTGGGCCCAGTTGGCCCCTAACCAGGATATAGGATTATTTCTTAATCCTAATCCTAATTACAAGTGAACTACATAACAAAAACACATCCTAAGCAAGCTTTCAACCGCGAACGTCGAGTCTTGTTTCGGCGAGCTTTCCGACGAACTTCTTCCGACGGACTCCCATCAAGCTCCCGATCTTGTGATGACTTTAACGAGTAGCCGAGCCTTCTCGGTGATCTCCGTGAACCTCCGACGATCTCTTCGGCGAACTTCCGAAAATTCTGATAGGTTCCCGATTTCTTCTCGGTTGGTTCCGACAGCATCTCCGACGATTCTTCGGACTCTTAAACGTCCATCGATCTGGACTCCGGTATTCTTGCTTTGTGTTTTCTGGTTATCATAGTTAATCCTGCACACTTAACTCAATAATATGGATTAGATCAATTAACCCATCAATTGATTTCTTCATCAAAATCCGAGATTCAACAGTAGGTAGTTAAGCTATCATTGTCCACACTTAAGTTTGCGTAAAATAACCTAACCAACCTAGGGTAAATCGGTTCATCGATTTATAGGATAGATAAGACATCTAAATTTGTAAACCATCTAATGAGCTCTAGGTTTCCAAGTTCATCTAAATCAACATGTTTGCCCTTATGTATTATTCTTGTTTCAAAATTAGGATACCTAAGGGCTACTTTATTAGATCTAAAGAGGATTTGGTCATAGGAATCTCCTTCCACCCTTTTCCTTTTGGTTCTTGATGATCTCTTAGGAGCCATATCTAATCATGATGATAGATTAAGAGAGAACTTTAAAGAATAGGCTAAAAAATGAGAGAAAGAAGAAAAAGAAATTTCAGATCTTACCTTATATAAGTTTTCTTGGGAGGTAGAGAGCTTGATCCAAGAACCCCTCTCTTAAGCTTTAGAGGCTTAGAATGAGGTTGAGAGAGGTTTAGAGGGGTTTGTGAGAGTGCTAGGGAGGGTGCTTTCGGGTTGGGGGCAGTTCCACCGCCGACCCTAACCCCCTCTTTATAAGGGGGTTCTCGGGCGGTGCCACTGCCTAGGGACCAAGCGCCCAAGCAATGCTACCGTCGGTTCTGGCGGTGCCACCACTAGCACACCAAAAAATGATTTTTTATTTTTATTTTTTTGTTTTCAGAAGTTTTAATATGTTTGATTTAAGATAGGATAGTGTCGTAGATCACTCTTTAATATGTCATTCAAAATCAAAAAGAAAGAAGTTAAATCCACGAAAACTGAAAAGTGGATGAAAATTTTTTGGAAAATATATACAATCAAGCTCATTCACAAGGACAATTCAACATGCCTAATTCCCTTCTAATAAAGTCAAATTGATCTTCATTTAAGGCTTTTGTGAAAATATCCGCTAATTGATGCTTTGTATCAACAAATTCTAGAATGACATTATTATTATTGACATGATCTCGTATAAAGTGATGCCTAATGTCAATATGCTTAGTTCTAGAGTGTTGAATTGGATTTTTGGTTAGACAAATAGCACTTGTATTATCACATTTTATGAGAATGTTTTTTAAGTAAATTCCATAGTCTTCCAATGTATTTTTCATCCAAACAACTTGTGCACAGCATGCACTTACAGCTATGTATTCGGCTTCCGCCGTAGATAGTATAACCGAATTTTGTTTCTTGGAAGTCCAAGAAACAAGTGCATGTCCTAAAAATTGACATATTCTAGATGTGCTTTTACTATCTATCCTACATCCGCCCATCTGCATAGGCTATTAAATCAAAATTATCGAATTTTGGATACCATAATCCTAAATTAGGAGTTCCTTTAAGATATCTAAGGATTCTTTTAACACTTTTAAGATGAGACAATTTAGGATTAGCTTGAAACCTAGCACAAAGTCCTACACTAAATATGATATCCGGTCTAGTTGCGGTGAGGTAAAGTAAACTACCAATCATTCCACTATATGTTTTTTATCAAAGCTTTTACCACTTTCATCCATGTCTAACTTAGTGGAAGTACTCATAGGAGTGTTTATAGCTTTTGAACCATCCATGTTAAATTATTTTAACAATTCTAATGTATATTTAGATTGATTAAGAAATATACCATTGCTAAATTGTTTAATTAATAATCCTAAAAAGAAGGTTAATTCTCCCATTAGGCTCATTTCAAATTCATGACTTATACATTTGGCAAATGATTCACATAGTGATTCACCCAAAGAACAAAAAATAATATAGTCAATATAAATTTGAACAATAAAAAAATTATTTTCAAAATGTTTGATAAACAATATAGTAACTTTGCCTTTTGTAAAATTATTTAAAATAAGAAAGGAACTAAGCCTTTCATATCAAGCTCTAAGAGCTTGTTTTAAACTATAGAGAGCCTTAGTCAATTTAAATATATGATTAGGAAGAAGAGAATTTCAAATCCCGGAGGTTGTTCAACATACACTTCTTCGGAAATAAAACCATTCAAGAAAGCACTTTTGACATCCATTTGAAATAGTTTAAAATTATTACTACTAGTATAGGCAATGAGCATTCTAATGGCTTCTAATCTTGCCACAGGAGCGAAGGTCTCTTCGTAGTCGATACCTTCTTCTTGGTTGAAACCTTTGACCACTAGTCTAGCCTTGTTTCTAACTATGATACCGCATTCATCTTGCTTGTTTCTAAAGACTCATTTAGTACTAATGACTAAATGGTCACTAGGTCTAGGAACAAACTTCCATACCTCATTCCTCTCAAATTGGTTCAATTCCTCTTGCATTGCAAAAACCTATGAATCATCTTTCAAGGTTTCGTCAATGCATTTAGGTTCAATTTGAAAAAGGAAGGCGGCGTTAGCACAAAAATTTTTGAAGGAAGAACGAGTTTGAACCCCTTTTGATGTATCTCCTATAATTAGCTCCTTTGGATGAGCAACTACATACTTCCATTCCTTATGTAGGAAATTTCGGAAGAAGATACATCCAAGTTTCTATTTTGAGGAGGGGGTTCATTTAAATTTAAATTATCAAAACCAAGATCATCATCAAAATCATTTTTCTTTAACTCAGAAATTCTATTAAAAATTACATAAATAGACTCTTCTATAACTAAGGTTCTTTTGTTAAAAACACGAAAAGCCTTAGAAACGGAAGAGTAACTAAGAAAGATGCCTTCATCAGATTTAGCATCAAATTTTCCTAAGATATCCTTTTCATTCAAAATAAAGCATTTGCAACCGAAAACTTTAAAATAAGAAACATTTGGTTTTTTGTTATTCCATAACTCATAGGGAATTTTTGATAGAGATGGTCTTATTAGAACCCTATTCATGACATAGCAAGTCATATTAACGGCTTCGGCCCAAAAATACTTAGGTAGACTATATTCATTTAACATAGTTCTTGTCATTTCTTGTAAATTTCTATTTTTTCTTTCAACTACCCTAATTTATTGAGGATTTCTCAGAGTGGAGAAGTTGTGGTTATATCCATTGGATTCACAAAAACTTTGGAAGTCACGGTTTTGAAATTCGCCACCGTGATCACTCCGAATTGATGAAATCATGAATCCTTTTTTGTTTCGAGTAAGTTTACAAAATTTAGAGAAACATTTGAAACAATCACTTTTGTGAGCCAAGAAATAGGTCCAAGTATATCTACTATAGTCATCTATAATTACGAATGCATATTTGCTTCCTCCTAGACTTGTTATGTCAATTGGTCCAAATAAGTCCAAATGGATCAATTGCAATGGTCTAGTAGTGCTAATTTGATTTTTAGGTTTGAAACTAGTTTTTATTTGTTTTCCTAGTTGATAAGCATCACACACTTTGTCCTTAACAAAATTCATATTGGGAATCCCTCGTACTAACTCTCTAGATGAAATCTTAGATATTAGTTTCATACTTGCATGGCCTAATCTCCTATGCCAAAGCCAAGCATCATCATTTAAGGTTGAAAACACATCTCATTACTAAGTTCATCAAGGTTGATGGTGTAGGCATTATTTTGTCTTAAGGCAATCATTGATATGTTATTGTTTGGTTTTTCAATAATGTACACATTAGATTCAAATCTAACGATGTAACCTTTATCGCATAATTGACTAATGCTTAAGAGATTATGTTTTAATTCATCAACTAACTATACATCATCAATTGAAAAACTTGATTTGTTACCTATGGTTCCCTTGCCAATAATTTTACCTTTGTTGTTGTCTCCGAATGTGACATACCTTTCTTCTTTGCTAGTGAGCATAGAGAAATGAGATGGATCTCCGGTCATGTGCCTTGAGCATCCACTATCAAGATATCATCTCTTGCTCCTGTTGAATCTCGAATTTTGATGATCAAAACAATTAATGGGTTAATTGATCTAATCCATATTATTGAGTTAAGTGTGCAGGATTAACTACGATAACTAGAAAACATAAAGTAAGAATATCGGAGTCAAGTTCGATGGACGTTTAAGAGACCGAAGAATCGTCGGAGATGCTGCCGGAACCAACCGAGAAGAAATCGGGAACCTATCGGAATTTTCGGAAGTTCGCCGAAGAGATCGTCGAAGGTTCGCGGAGATCACCGAGAAGGCTCGGCTACTAGTTAAAGTCATCACAAGATCGAGAGCTGCTGGGAGTACGTCAGAAGAAACCCGAGAGCATATCGGAAGTCCGTCGGAAGTTCGTCGGAAAGCTCGCCGGAACAAGACTCGACGTTGAAAACTTTCTTAGGATGTTTTTAGTTATGTAGTTCACATGTAATTAGGATTAGGATTAAAAGGTAATCCTATATCCTGGTTAGGGGCCAACTGGGCCCAAAATTAGACTTGGTTTGGGCTGAAATTAAAGCCCAACCTGTGAACCGAAGGGTCTGGCGGTGGCACCGCCTGGTTGGGCGGTGTCACCGCCCAGCACCTGAGAGCCAGGCAATGGCACCGCTTGGCTGGGCGGTGGCACCGCCAGTCCACTATCAGTATCAGACACTGACAAGCGGTGGCACCGCCAGCATTAGGAACCAAAGAGAATTCAAATTTTGGAGCCCAAATTTGAATCCTCTTGAGGCCTATAAATACCCCTCAAATCTCAGCTGAGATTACAACTTTTTGAGAAGCAATTGATTGAGAGAAAGGTCTTAAAAAAGTCGTAGCAAGTCTTGTTTTCAATTTGCTAGAGTGTTCACCTCCTTCTTTTTTACTGAAAATTTGTAAGAGTGTGAATCGCTTGTAAAGAGTTGTAAGAGGGGTATTTGCCCTTCCCCTTCAAGAGATTTGCTAGTGGAAGGTGGGAGCCTCATTGAAGAGGGCCTCGCAAGTGGATGTAGGTCATTTGACTGAACCACTTTAAAATCGGCGTGATCTCTGGTTTACATTTCATTATTGTTATTTACATTACTGCAAACCTTCTTACGTGCTTTATTTCCTAATTACCTTTGCTGCACAACTTTATGAATACGCTTTCAAGTTAAGCACTTCCGAGTTCAATTTTTATCGTACGAAAGATTTATCAAAACCGACGTTTTAATCCGCTGCACTAATTCACCCCCCCTCTTAGTGCCGCTCCGATCCTAACAATTGGTATCAGAGCTAGGCTCACTCTCATATTTGGTTTGATACCCAAGAGAGATGGCTTACTCCGACATACATGAGGGTCATTCTATCACACGTCCACCCATGTTTAATGGGTCGGATTATACTTATTGGAAGACTCGTATGAGGATCTTCCTTATTTCCATGGATTTCGAGCTTTGGACTATTGTTGAAAACGAATTTCAAAAATCTTCTCTTCCGATGAGTGAATGGAATGAATCAGAGAAGAAGGTTTTTGCTTTAAACGCAAAGGCTATGAATGCCTTGTTTTGTGCACTAGACAAAAATGAATTTAATCGTGTTTCAATTTGTGATTCGGCTTTTGATATTTGGAGAACTCTTGAGGTCACTAATGAAGGCACTAGCCGAGTGAAAGAGTCCAAAATCAACATCCTTATGCACTCTTACGAACTTTTCCGAATGAAACCAAGTGAGTCCATCGGAGACATGTACACCCGGTTCACGGATGTCATCAATGGACTCAAAGCTCTTAGTAAATATTTTACTAACTTTGAACTAGTAACTAAAATCTTAAGATCCCTCCCTAAAAGTTGGGATCCAAAAGTTACGATCATTCAAGAGGCCAAAGACCTTAAAACATTCCCTCTTGAAGAACTTATTGGGTCTCTAATGACCTACGAAATGACATGTCAAGCTTATGACGAGCTCAAGAACCCCCTTCCAAAGAATAGGAAGGATATGGCACTCACATCACAAGAAGATCACTTGAAAGGAATATCAAGTGATGAGGACAGTGACAATGACATTGCACTTTTGACTCAAAAATTTAAAAAATATTTAAGAAAGAACAAATTTAAAAATAATATAAAAAATAAATTTGAACATAAAAAGGACTAAGTGATTTGCTATGAGTGTAAAAAACCGGGAAACTACAAGAACGATTGTCCTCAAGCCAAAAAGAGAACATCAAAGAAGAAGGTGCTCAAGGCAACGTAGGATGATTCAAGCGCATCCGAAGAAGAGGAGTCCAACACCGAGCAAGTTGCTTATTATGCCTTAATGGCCATCGGAGAAGAGGTAACGGATTTAATTGATGCAGATTTACCTTATCATGAATTATTAAATGCCTTCTATGAGTTATTTGATGAATGTAAGACAATTAGTAGAAAATACAAATTGCTAAAAAAGGAGCATGATAGTCTCACTTGTGATGTCGATAAATTAAAGACTGAATATCATGATAGTTTAGCTCCTTGTATAAGATGCCATGATCTAGAAACTCTTCAAAAGGAGAACTTGCTACTTAAGGATACCTTGAAGAAATTCGAGGTTGGTAGTAAGTCTTTGAACATGATCCTTACAAATAAGGGTCACGTTCCTAAAAGAAGTGGAATCAGATTTGTGAGAAGTCCTCACCAAAATCCAACCACCTTCATTAAAGGCCCTGTCTTACATGTTCGGCACCAAAGCAATTGCAACTTTTGTTGTAAATATGGACATAAAACTTATAAATGTCCATTCAAGAAAATTAGTCCGAACAAACTAATTTGGGTTCCTAAAGGAACCATGATCAATTCTATGCAATATGATGAACAAGTTAAATCAGTTTTTAAGGCACCCAAAAGGAAATTGGTACCTAAAAATAATCCCTTCTTGTAGAAACATACTGATAAGACCCTAAAGTCTTATCGTAGGCTCTGATACCAAATGATAAGACCTTAAAGTCTTATCGTGGAAGAAATGGGAGAAAAGGGAATGATAATGATCACTTCGAGGGGATCGGCCTCCTTGATCGCTTCGAGGGGATCGGCCCTCCTTGATCTCTTCGAGGGGATCGGCCCTCCTTGATCTCTTCGAGGGGATCGACCCTCCTTGATCACTTCGAGGGGATCGGCCTCCTAGGGTTTGTCCAAAGACAAAAGTATTTTTCATAGCTTACCAAAAAGAAGCAGTTACATCCCTATTTATAGAGTTCTACCCAAAGTCCATCAGGACTTGAACTCTAATAATAAATAAATATTAAATAAACCTCTACTTGACTCTAACTGAACCAAATCAACTCAATAAACAACTAGACTAACCAGACTCAATAAACATTATTCAAAAGCTTATAAAAAGGGTCCTAACAGTTCCTCCCTCTTCAAATCAGTCTTGTCCTCAAGGCTGAGCAGCATCAATCTCGGGGAGCTTCTCTTTCAGCACTAGCCATAGACTATCTGCAACGCATCACAACCCGTTGATTAAGTAAGTATGATCTCCACTTTTTGACAGTGTAAACAATAGGTCGATCTTTCAGTGTAGTAATCGTTGTAAGAAATTCCTGGCCTTTGCTATCATAAGTTAAGATCCGTCCATCAGCTTCGAATATATCACAGCCTTCAATGTGGTGGGCTAATTGGGCTGCAACTTTCCTGTCCATAAAATTATTAGTGCTATCTGTATCAATCAAAATAGTGACAGGTTGATGCTTCAAAGTTCCTCCGATTTTTATAGTTTGTGGGTTAGCATAGCCAGCCAATGCATGCACTGTATGTGTGATGGCTTCAATATCTTCATCAGTTTCCATACCTTCATAATTGGAGTCCAACTCTTCTGCTTTTGGTTCCTCTCTAATTGGCTCAATCATCAGATGTTGCCCTTGTTTACATTGGTGCTCTATACTCCATTTTTCATCATAGTACAAACCCCTTACTGATCTTTCCTTGCTAATTTTTTTCTCATGTAGATTTGCAAATGAGATCGCAGCTATCATAGTACGGGGTTGACGAGCCTTAACTTCACACCGGATCTCTGGAATAAGCCCTTCAATAAATGTATCCAGAAGTTGTCGGTTCGACCATTCTCTAGCTTGATTTGATAATCTTTCAAACTTACTCTGATATTCTAACACTGTAGAAGTTTGATGAATTTTGGCGAGCTGGCAATCAATATTCTCATATTCGGATGGGCCAAAGCGAACAAGAAGCCCTCTTTTGAACTGCTCCCACGAAGGAACTCCGTGGAAAGTTTCATACCAATCGTACTACTGGAGTGCATCTCCCTCGAGTTGGATTGAGGCCATTTCTATCTTGGATTCTTCTGGGGTTCTGTAAAGATGAAAAAACTTTTCTGCCTTAGAGATCGAATTGGTCGGATCTCCATCTTTCCATCTCGGAAATTCCATCTTCATGTGTGAGTAATTTGTGTCATAATCTTGGGGCCCTTTTCCTGTATTTTCAGATCTATGCAACATAGTACTTGAGCTCCCACCTTGTTGAAATTTACTAAGGCTCATCAGTAAGTCCTTTTTGAAATCATTAAGTACTTCTTGTAATCGGTTCTCAATTCTAATTTCCAATGCTTCCATTTGTGCTTTCACTGAGTTATCAGTGGCCATTGCGTAAGACTGCAAATCTGTAATCTCAACTCCTGTTTTTGGTGTCGGACAAGGGCATTAACACTGTAGATGCGAAGTTACCGAGGAGGTGGAGGCCAAGGGCAGTGCTGCGGTCGCTATGTTGGAGGAAGAGTAGTTGCCCTGTTTCTATCACTGTGTGGGGTGAGAGCGCCGGGGTTGGAAGGCAACTGTGTTGATATGGCTGCAGCTGGGGTTGAGGCAAGGCAGCGTACTTGTTTTTGTGGCACCACCGAAGGAGTTGGCTGGAAGGATCACGTGCGGTTGAGTAGAAGTGAGGAGAAGGCTGCGATGGCTAGCAGTAGCGGTGGTCGCTGGCCGGAGCGCAGCGTTCGCGGTGGAGAAAAAGGCAGCGAGCGTCGTCGCTGGCCAGGAAGTTGCGATGCTGGAGATGGGAAACAGGGTGCTCTGTTTCTATCGCACCACAGCCGGAGCCGCTGGCGATGCTGGCAACGGCGGTGCGGCGGTGATCGTGCGGCAGAGAAGCAGCGGCAGCGGTGGAGAAGGAGGAGTCGGCGGTGTCACGGTTGGGAACAAGGGCAACCGGTGAGTTGCCCTGTTTCTGGCACTAAGGACGCAGAGCAAGGAGGATCGGCTGCTGGGAGGCGTGCGGCGGTCGTCGCACGGTGGCCCGCAGCGGTGATGAGTCGACTGGGCGGCGACGGCGCTAGAGGGAAAGAGGAGTGCTGGAGGCGGCGCGGCTGGTGGAGGCGCGGCTGCGATCGACGAGGGGCTGCGGCAACAGAGGAACTCTGTTTCTGCAACCGTTGCAACGAGGGCTGCGACCCAAGGGGGGGCACGGCTAGGGTTGCGGCTGGGAGGCGGCGGTGGTGGCGCGGCTGGTAGCAGCGTCACCAACGATCGCCGAGGAGGAGAGGTCGAGCGGCTGCGCTGCGACGCAAGGGGAGGCGGGCGGCGGCAGTAGGGCTGGGATGGACGCTGGTAACGTCGTCTCCTGGCCGGGGAACAGCGGCGGCGGTGGTCGCCGGCCGGGAAGCGGGGCGATGGTGGGCGCTGGCCGGAGAACAGCAGCGGCGGGTGGACTGGCCGGAAGCAGGGAACGGGGTGGCTGCGGCTTCTTCTTCCTCTCGTGTTTCTTCTTTTCTTCTTTCTTTCTTTTTTTTTTTTTTTTTTTTTTGATCGTGATGCGGCAGCGAGGAGGTCGCTGGCCGGGGAGAAGCAGCGACAACGGTGAAGAAAGAGTTGCCTTGTAGTGGTGGTGGGGAAGAAGGGAAGCAAGGCTGCAGCGGCAGTAGGGCTGGGAGCAGCGCCAAGGATCGTGGCTCTGATACCAAATGATAAGACCCTAAAGTCTTATCGTAGGCTCTGATACCAAATGATAAGACTCTAAGGTCTTATCGTGAAAGAAATGAGAGAAAAGGGAATGATAATGATCACTTCGAGGGGATCGGCCCTTCTTGATCTCTTCGAGGGGATCGACCCTCCTTGATCACTTCGAGGGGATCGGCCTCCTAGGGTTTGTCCAAAGACATAATAGTATTTTTCATAGCTTACCAAAAAGAAGCAGTTACATCCCTATTTATAGAGTTCCACCCAAAGTCCATCAGGACTTGAACTCTAATAATAAATAAATATTAAATAAACCTCTACTTGACTCTAACTGAACCAAATCAACTCAATAAACAACTAGACTAACCAGACTCAATAAACATTATTCAAAAGCTTATAAAAAGGGTCCTAACACATACACCATCACAAGCTAGGAGCAAGAGATTGTATCTAGATAGTGGATGCTCAAGACATATGACTGGAGATCCATCTCATTTCTCTATACTCACTAGCAAAGAAGAAGGGTACGTCACCTTCGGAGACAACAACCAAGGCAAAATCATTGGCAAGGGAACCATAGGTAACAAATTAAAATTTTCTATTGATGATGTCTTACTAGTTGATGGATTGAAACATAATCTCTTGAGTGTTAGTCAATTATGCGATAAAGGTTATATCGTTAGATTTGAATCAAATGTGTGTATTATTGAAAAACCAAACCATAACATAACTATGATTGCATTAAAACAAAATAATATCTATACATCAACCTTGATGAACTAAGTAATGAAATGTGCTTCTCCGCTTTAAATGATGATGCTTGGTTTTGGCATAGGAGACTAAGTGCGAGGAATTCCAAATATAAAGTTTATTAAGGACAAAGTATGCGATGCATGTCAACTAGGTAAACAAATAAAAACTAGTTTCTAACCAAAAACTCAAATTAGCACCACTAGACCATTACAATCGATTCATTTGTACTTATTTGGACCAATTGACACGACAAGTCTAAGAGGAAGCAAATATGTGTTTGTAATTGTGGATGACTATACTAGATACACTTGGACCTATTTCTTGGCTCACAAAAGTGATTATTTCAAGTGTTTCTCTAAATTTTGTAAACTCACTCAAAACGAAAGAGGTTTCATGATTTCATCAATTCGGAGTGATCACGGTGGCGAATTTCAAAACCGTGACTTTCAAAATTTTTGTGAAGTTAATAGATACAATCACAACTTCTCCACTCCGAGGAATCCCTAACAAAATGGAGTAGTTGAAAGAAAAAATAGAAACCTACAAGAAATGGCAAGAACGATGTTAAATAAACATAGTCTACCCAAGTATTTTTGGGTCGAAGCCGTAAATACGGCTTGCTACATCATGAATAGGGTCCTAATAAGACCATCCCTATCAAAAACTCCCTATGAATTATGGAACAACAAAAAACCAAATATTTCCTATTTTAAAGTTTTTGATTGTAAATGCTTTATTTTGAATGAAAGGGATGCCTTAGGAAAATTTGATGCTAAATCCGATGAAGGCATCTTTCTTGGTTACTCTTCCGTTTCTAAGGCTTTTCAGGTTTTTAACAAAAGAACCTTAGTAATAGAAGAATCTATTCATGTAGTTTTTAATGAAGTTTCTGATTTAAAGAAAAATGATTTTGATGATGATCTTGGTTTTGATAATTTGAACTTAAATGAACCCCCTCCTCAAAATAGCAACTTGGATGCACCTTCTTCCGAAATTTCCTTACCCAAGGAATGGAAGTATATAGATGCTCATCCAAAAGAGCTAATTATAGGAGAAACATCAAAAGGGGTTCAAACTCATTCCTCTTTCAAGAATTTTTGTGCTAACACTGCCTTTCTTTCTCACATCGAACCTAAATGCTAATACGAGGCCTTAAAAGATGATTTTTGGGTTATTGCAATGCAAGAGGAATTAAATCAATTTGAGAGAAATAAGGTATGGAAGCTTGTTCCTAGACCCAGTGACCATTTAGTCATTGGTACTAAATGGGTCTTTAGAAACAAGCAAGACGAAAATGGTATCGTGGTTAGAAACAAGGCTAGATTAGTGGCCAAAGGTTTCAACCAAGAAGAAGGTATCGACTACGAAAAAACCTTCGCTCCTGTGGCAATATTAGAAGCTATTAGGATGCTCCTTGCCTATGCTAGTAGTAATAATTTTAAACTCTTTCAAATGGATGTCAAAAGTGCCTTCTTGAATGGTTTTATTTCCGAAGAAGTATATGTTGAACAACCTCCCGGATTTGAAAATTCTCTTCTTCCTAATCATGTATTCAAATTGACTAAGGCTCTCTATGGCTTGAAACAAGCTCCTAGAGCTTGGTATGAAAGGCTTAGTTCCTTTCTTATTTTGAATAATTTTACCAAAGGCAAGGTTGATACTACATTGTTTATCAAACATTTTAAAAATAATTTTCTTATTATACAAATTTATGTTGACGATATTATTTTTGGCTCTTCGGATGAATCACTATGTGAATCATTTGCCAAATGTATGAGTCATGAATTTGAAATGAGTTTAATGGGTGAATTAACTTTCTTTTTAGGATTACAAATCAAACAACTTTGTGATGGTATATTTCTTAACCAATCTAAATATACATTAGAATTGTTAAAATGATTTAACATGGATAATTCAAAAGCAATAAACACCCCTATGAGTACTTCGACTAAGTTAGATATGGATGAAAATAGTGAAAATTTCGATCAAAAAACATATAGGGGAATGATAGGTAGTCTACTCTACCTCACCGTGACTAGACCGGATATTATGTTTAGTGTAGGACTTTGCGCTAGGTTTCAATCTAATCCTAAATTATCTCATCTTAAGAGTGTTAAAAGAATATTTAGGTATCTTAAAAGAACTCCAAATCTAGGATTGTGGTATCCAAAATCTGAAAAATTCGATTTAATAGCTTATGCAGATACCGATTTTGGCGGATGCAGGATAGATAGAAAAAGTACATCCGGAACATGCCAATTTTTAGGACATGCACTTGTTTCTTGGACTTCCAAGAAATAAAATTCAGTTGCACTATCTACGGCGGAAGCCGAATACATTGCTGCAAGTGCATGCTGTGCACAAGTTGTTTGGATGAAAAATACATTAGAAGACTATGGAATTCACTTCAAAAACGTTCCCATAAAATGTGATAATACTAGTGCCATATGTCTTACTAAAAATCCAATTCAGCACTCTAGAACTAAGCAAATCAACGTTAGGCATCATTTCATACGCGATCATGTCCTTAACAATAATGTTGTTCTAGAATTAATTGACACAAAGCATCAATTAGCAGATATATTTACAAAAGTTTTGAATGAAGACCAATTTGAATTCATTAGAAGGGAATTAGGTATGTTAAATTGTCCCTAAGAATAAACTTGTTTGAATGGATTTTCCGTAAAGTTTTTCATCCTCTCTCCGTTCCTCGGTGAATTTGATCCTTCTCCTTCGATTCAAGATGACATATTGAAGTACAACTCATTATCTTAACCTATCTTGAGTCAAACATCTCTGAAAAACAAAAGGGGGAAGAAAGGATTTTCTTTCTTCTTCCGCAGCACGCCAGCGGTGGCACCGCCTGAGCGCTCGGGCGCCAGGCGGTGGCACCGCCCGAGACACCCTTTAAATACCAAGGGTTAGGGCCGGTGGTGACACCGCCCCCAACCTGAGAAGGCCTCCCTCAAACTCTCCAAAAAACCTTCCTAACTCTCATTCTAACCTCTAGAAGTCTTGGAGAGGGATTCTTATTGGTCCAAGCTCTCCATCCTCCAAGAAACACTCCATAAGGTAAAATCTTTCCTTCCACTTCTTGCTTTACCTACTCATTACAATTTCATTTTTTTTTCTGTCATTTTGTCTAGATAATGGCTCCTAAGAGATCAAAAGGGAAAAGGATTGAAGGAGATTCATATGACCACGATCTTTTTAGATCCAAAGAAGATGCCCTTAGGTTTCCAAAATTTGAAACAAGTGTTAGGATCAAGAGCACTAAGAGGGGGGGGGGGGGGGGGGGGGGGTGAATTAGTGCAGCGGAAATCTTTCGACGATAAAAATATTTGAACTATAAAAACGATTTCGGTGTTAAAGCCGATTCTAAGATTACTTTAACTTAAGATCAAGCGAGATGACATTAAAGTCAATCTATAAAGGCAGTTTACAATTATGATGAAAACCAGAATATGAGCGCAAACTGAAATATGACGTTCGTACGAAGAAATTGATTTACGTCTAAATGTTGATTCATAAATCACTTGATTAGGCGAGATACAACTTAAGCAAGGATATTAAGGCAGTTTGCAGTTAAGATAGAAATCAAAATGTAAATGCAAACTGAAATATGATGATCGTACGAAAAAACAGATTTACGTCTAATCGCTGATTCGGAAAGTGCAAAGCTGAAACCCGATCGTATATGCGCAGAAAGCAGTAAGCTTTAGAGGAGGTTTGCAGTAAAGATAAAATGCTCAAAGTAAATGCAAACCGAGATTTAGAGTGGTTCGGTCAATCTTGACCTACTCCACTTTTGGCTTCCTCCACCGACGAGGTCACTGACGTCAACTAGAGGCCTTCCTTCAATAGGCGAAGGCCAACCACCCTTTTACAGTTTCACTCCTTTTGACGGGCTTAGGAGACAACCCTTACAGAATTTTCTCTCCTCTCCTCTCTTTACAGCTCAGAACTTGGAAGAAAAGAGGGAGAAGGACTTTTGGCCTTTACAACAATTTTGAGCTCTAAAAATCACAGAAGAAGATCAAGATTTCAGAGTGTATTTTGTGCCCTTTCAGTGCTAAATGGGTGGGGTATTTATAGGCCCCAACCCAGTTCAAATTTGGAGCTCAAAACTGTCAATTCCCAGAATTCCGGGATCAGGCGGTTGCACCTACTGACTGGAGCGGTTGCACCGCCTGGCAGAGCTCGAAGACTGAGCCTCTGGGCGATGCCACCTCCTGTCAAGGGCGGTTGCACCTCCTGCCAGAGCTCGAAGATCGAGCTCAAGCGGTGCAACCTCCTGACTGAGGCGGTTGCACCGCTTAGCCAGTGCTCGGAGACCGAGCCCAGGCAGTGCCACCTCCTGTCAGGGGAGGTTGCACCGCCTAGTCTCGCTCGGAGACTGAGCCCAGGCAGTGCCACCGCCTGGCTGGAGCGGTTGCACCTCCCAGTCTCGCTCGAAGACTGAGCCCAGGCGGTGCAACCTCCTTCCTTGGGCGGTTCAACCGCCTGGCAGAAATCAGGGTCCGAATGGGTTGATCCATTCGGCCCAATTTGGGTTTTTCAGGGGCCCAATTGCCCCAAGATTAAGTTAATGGGATCACCTCCCAGTTCCAACTTAATCATTGTGCTAACTACGATATTCCCTAAGACATTTACTACAACTTGCTCCGGTGCGTCAATCGCTTCTTCCGGCGAGCTTCCGGCGAACTTCCGTCGATCATCCGATGAACCTCGGTGATGCTCCTGCGGACTTCCGGCAAACTCCTGGACTTGCGATGATCCACTTGGCGAGTTCCGACGAGCTTCTTTGGCAAGCTCATGGACTTCTCGGATTTGTTCCTGCAGAACCTCCGACGATTGTCCGAACTTCCGTCGAACTCTCGAACTCCCAACGTGATCATTGTCTTGACTCCGGCGCAACTCCTGCTGCATGTCTTACTTTTATCGTAGTTAATCCTGCACACTTATCTCAACATATGGATTAGATAACAAATGACAATTGACTTCATCATCAAAATCCGAGATTCAATAACAAGATGTATCCATAAGGGTAAACACGTTGATCTCGATGAACTAGGAGACTTAGAACCCATTAGGTGGTTTGCTCATCTAGAGACCCTACCTCTCCTACAAATAGATGAACCAATTTACCCTAGGTTAGTTAGGCTCTTTTATGCAAACCTATGGGTAGATAACGATAGCCTAAGTACTTACCTTTTAGGAACACAAATTAGGATTTCTGATAATACTATTTGTGAACTAATTGGAATCACTGAAAGAGATAGGGGCTGCTATTTTAAAGGTAAATGGGATGTTAATATAATAGGAGCAACTTACACCGAAGTTGTCGAAACTATTTTTGCAAACTCGGACCTCGGAATAATACCCAAGAGTTGCGAACACTTACTACCTTTTAACTCTAAGATTCTTCATCATATCATAACAAGCATATTATTCCCTAAACAATATCATCTTGATGAAATGAGTCTAATAAAGATAAGCACCATGTATTAGATTATGACCGGTCAACATAACGGTTTTGGATACTCAATACGGCAACACATGCAAGATATTATAGCTAAAGATACTATGTTGTCATATGGGGTGTTAATCACTAGATTTCTTCTTGCCTATGACATTTGCATCCCACTCGATGAAGAAACAATTCAAAGTGATAGATATAACATCATCAATAAAAATCTACTAAAGAGACTTAGGTGCACATTTAACAATGGAATATGGGTAAGGCAACCTAGAAGGACTGATCCTATTCCTCCACTAGTAGAACAACCAAAAACACCAATTTTTAGGGGAAATAAATCTCCTCCTCCTAGTCCCTTTGGCGCACCACCTTCAGCTCCTGTTTCATCCTTTGAAGGACTCATTATGGCAGAACTGTCTCAGATCAAATTCCAACAAGACCAACTCAAATCGCAGCAAGAACAAATTCAACTCCAGCAAATTGAAATTTTGAAGGAACTTCGACAAATGAATCAAAAAATAGATGTTATGTATCAGTACTATGGATTACCTCCTAAGGATTAATTGATGTATCTTTTTATTCTGTTATGTTTACTCTTAATATCAAGTTCGAAGCCTGTCATCTTTTGAACGAAAACTGAATCTTCTTCTTAGATGTATTTTTATTCTGGATATATGCTGATTTTTTTTCTGGATGAATGCTGATTTTTGTTTAGATGAATTCTGGATGAATATTTTTGGCAAATTTGAATGATTAATCTTAATGCTGATTTTTTTTTTCTATTGATTTGATGATCACAAATTGTGTGTTTCAAAGTCTCATCTTCTTTTTGTTGATGACAAAGGGGGAGAAAAGTGATGACTTGTACTATTTTGATAGCATGACTTATATGTGATATGAATGTCTTATATGCCTTACAAAATCCTTGAGAATATCGCAAGATTGATTGATTATATTGAAAGCATGCCTTACATCTATATCATGAAATTCATATTGAAAATCTTTATCTCCTGTCATAGTGAAAATTGTCCCTTATCATTTGACTTGAAAATGATTTTCATCGAAGTTTCGTATTTACTATTGCTTAATGAGAATAAGGATAAGTTCTACGGTTAGAACTTATCGGTTTATGCTTGAATTCAATGGGATGGAATTCAAGTGTTTTTATCTTCTCATAATATGGCATATAGATAGGGGGAGTTACGTTTAACTCTGTCATCAATTGATTGTCATCATCAAAAAGGGGGAGATTATTGAATCTCGGATTTTGATGATAAAATCAATTGATGGGTTAATTGATCTAATCCATATTATTAAGTTAAGTGTGTAGGATTAACTACGATAACCAGAAAACATAAAGCAAGAATACCGGAGTCAAGTTCGATGGACGTTTAAGAGACCGAAAAATCGTCGGAGATGTTGCCGGAACCAACCGAGAAGAAATCGGGAACCTGTCGGAATTTTTGGAAGTTCACCGAAGAGATCATCGGAGGTTCATGGAGATCACCGAGAAGGCTCGGCTACTCGTTAAAGTCATCACAAGATCGGGAGCTGCTAGGAGTCCGTCGGAAGAAACCCGAGAGCATATCGGAAGTCCGCCGGAAGTTCGTCAGAAAGCTCGTCGAAACAAGACTCGACGTTGAAAACTTACTTAGGATGTTTTTAGTTATGTAGTTCACATGTAATTAGGATTAGGATTAAAAGGTAATCCTATATCCTGGTTAGGGGCCAACTGGGCCCAAAATTAGACTTGGTTTGGGCTGAAATTAAAGCCCAACCTGTGAATCGAAGGGTCTGGCGGTGGCACCGCCTGGTTAGGCGGTGGCACCGCCTAGCACTCGAGAGCTAGGCAGTGGCACCGCTTGGCTGGGCGGTGGCACCGCCAGTCCACTATCAGTGTCAGACACTGACAAGCGGTGGCACCACCACTAACAGGCGGTGGCACCGCCAGCATCGGGAACCAAAGAGAATTCAAATTTTGGAGCCCAAATTTGAATCCTCTTGAGGCCTATAAATACCCCTCAAATCTCAGCTGAGATTACAACTTTTTGAGAAGCAATTGATTGAGAGAAAGGTCTTAGAAAAGTCGTAGCAAGTCTTGTTTTCAATTTGCTAGAGTGTTCACCTCCTTCTTTCTTACTGAAAATTTGTAAGAGTGTGAACCGATTGTAAAGAGTTGTAAGAGGGGTATTTGCCCTTCCCCTTCAAGAGATTTGCAAGTGGAAGGTGGGAGCCTCATCGAAGAGAGCCTCGCAAGTGGATGTAGGTCATTTGACCGAACCACTTTAAAATCGGCGTGATCTCTGGTTTGCATTTCATTATTGTTATTTACATTACTACAAACCTTCTTATGTGCTTTATTTCCTAATTACCTTTGCTGCATAACTTTATGAATACGCTTTCAAGTTAAGCACTTCCGAGTTCGATTTTTATCGTACGAAAGATTTGTCAAAACCGACCTTTTAATCCGCTGCACTAATTCACCCCCCCCTCTTAGTGCCACTCTGATCCTAACAGCTCCTAGCTTGTGAGTTTGTCTACAAAAAAGGATGGTTTTTAGGTACCCATTTGATTTTGGGTGCCTCAAAAATTGATCTACTAATTTTGTCATTCATCATTGAATTATTTATAGTTCCTTTAGGAACCCATATCAACTTATGTGGACTAATTTTCTTAAATGGACATTTGTAAACAACATGTCCAGATTTACAACAAAAATTGCATTTCAAATGATGTGAAACATGTAATGTGGGTCCCTTAATGAAGGTGGTAGGATTTTGGTGAGATCCTCTCACAAAACCAATTCCATTTCTATTTGCGACGTGACCCTTGTTTGCAAGGATCATGTCCAAGCCTTTGTTACCGACCTTAAACTTGTTTAAGGTCTCTTTAAGTAGCACATTATCATCTTTTATTGCTTCTAAGTGTTCACACTTAGAGCATGGAGGAGTTTGAAGACTATCAAGCTTATTTTGTAGTAAGGCATGCTCTTTCTTTAATAGATTAAACTTCTTACTAATAGTTCTACACTCATCAAATAATTCATGAAAAGCAATAGAAAGTTCATCGAAAGATAAATCTTCATTAAACTAAATCATATACCTCTCCTCCTAAAGCCATTAGTGTGAAATTTACCTCCTCTTTGTTGCTAGCTTCTTCATTCTCGAAATCACTTGAGTCATCCCAAGTTGCTTTTAAAGCTTTCTTCTTCTTCGGTTGCTTCTTCTTGGCTTAGGGGCATTCATTTTTGAAGTGTCCCCAGCTTCTTGCATTCGTAGCATATTACTTGGTCCTTTTTATGTTCAAGTTTATTTTTGGTGTTATTTTTAAATTTGTTCTTTCTTATAAATTTTTTAAATTTTTGAGTTAAAAGTACAATGCCATCGTCATTGTCCTCATCACTTGATGTTCCTTTCAAGTGGTCTTCTTGTGTTCTAAGTGGCATATCCTTCCTATTCTTTGGAAGAGGGTTCTCGAGCTCTTTATGAGCATGGCACGTCATTTTTTAGGTCATTAGAGACCCAATAAGTTCTTCAAGATGAAATGTTTTAAGGTCCTTGGCCTCTTGAATGGTCGTAACTTTTGGATCCCAACTCTTTGGAAAAGATTTTAAAATTTTAGTTACTAGTTCAAAGTTAGAAAAATCTTTACTAAGAGCTTTGAGTCCATTGATGACATCCATGAAACGGGTGTACATGTCTCCGATGGACTCACTTGGTTTTATCCTGAAAAGTTCATAAGAATGCACAAGAATATTTATTTTGGACTCTTTCACTCATCTAGTGCCTTCATGAGTGACCTCAAGAGTTCTCCAAATATCAAAAGCTAAATCATAAATCGAAACGCGATTAAATTCATTTTTGTCAAGTGCACAAAACAAGGCATTCATAGCCATTGCATTTAAAGCAAAAACCTTCTTCTCTGATTCATCCCATTCGCTCATCGAAAGAGAAAATTTTTTAAATCCATTTTCAATAATATTCCAAAGCTTAAAATCCATGGAAATAAGGAAGATCCTCATACGAGTCTTTCAATACGTGTAATCCGACCCATTAAACATAGGCGGACATGTAATAGAGTGACCCTCTTACATGCTGGAGTAAGCCATTTCTCTTAGGTATTAAACTAAATATGAGAGTGAGCCTGGCTCTAATACTAATTGTTAGGATCGAAGCGGCACTAAGAGGGGGGGGTGAATTAGTGCAGCGGATTAAAACTCGTAAGTTTGAAATCGATTTCGTAAATGTGTAGAGATTTCGATTCGACGATGGATGACTTAGCTAAAATAGCTCGAGTAAAGATAGTCAAGAGTAGGGAGATGAAAACTAAATGATTTGCAGCTAAGTAGAGAAATGGTTCAGAAAATTAAACACTCACACATTCAAGGAACACCACGATGTATAGTGGTTCGGTCAAATGACCTACATCCACTTTCGAGGCCTTCTTCGATGAGGCTCTCAACTTCCACTAGCAAATCACTTTGAAGGGGAAGGACCAAATACCCCTCTTACAACCTTCTTACAAGTGATTCACACTCTTATAGATTTTTCCAAAGAGAAAGAGGGAGGTGAACACTTAAGCTATTGAAAACAAGACTTTTCTAGAGCTTTTTCTCACTTTTTAACTTCTCAGAAAGGTGTAATCTCTGCTGAGAATTGAGGGGTATTTATAGGCCCCAAGAGGATTCAAATTTGGGCTCCAAATTTGAATTACTTTTGGGTTTCCAGGTGCTGGCGGTGCCACCGCCTGTCAGTGTCTGACACTGACAATGTACTAGCGGTGCCACCGCTAGACCTCTCGGGTTCTGGGCGATGCCACCGCCCAGTCCGACAGTGTACAAGTGATGCCACCGTTGGACCTCTCGGGTTCTAGGCGTGGCCACCGCCTGGACTATTCTAACTCACTGGTTGGGCTCCAAACGTAGCCCAAACCAGTCCAAACTCGGGCCTAATTGGCCCCTAATTGGGTTATAGGATTCACCCTTAATCCCAACCCAAATTATATGCAAACTATGAAATTAAGACATAGCCCGAAGTAAATTTTTAACTGACAATGTCAAGTTTCCTTCCAGCGAGCTTTCCGACGAACTTCTGGCAAACTTCTGATACACCCTCGGATTTGTTCCGGCGGACTCCCAACAGGCTCCTGGTCTTGTGACGAGTTCAACGAGTCTTTGGCAAGTATCCGAACATTCTCGATGATCTCCGTGAACCTCTAACGATCTTTTCGACAGACTTCCGAAAACTTCGGCAAGTCCCCGATTCTTTCTCGGTTGGTTTCGGCAACACTTCCGATGATTCTTCGGACTTTCGACGGACTCTTGAAGACCCATCAAACTTGACTCCAGTAAACTTGCTTTATGTCTTCAAGCTATCGTAGTTAATCATGCACACTTAACTCAATAATATGGATTAGATCAATTAACTCATCAATTGACTTCATCATCAAAATTCGAGATTCAACAATCCCTTCATGTGATTGTATGAAATCATGAAATACTCATGATATTGTGTTAATTTAATAAATTGAATGAGTTGAAAATAATGATGAATGTTTGGAAAATAAATGATTGTATCATGTTTAATGATTTTACATGTTGAAATTATACATGATGAGTTGAAGTGATGATTTAAAAATATTTATTCAAATGCATGAATCGATAATCTTTTTGTCCAAATGAATCATGATTTTTCAGAATTATAATTTTTATGATTCATAATGAATTGAGAGATATTATACAGGAATCAAGATCGTTTATGTGTTCTCTCATAACATCTTTTAAGGTTTATGACTTGAATTTTATTGTGTAAAATTCTTTGAATTTATGAAGTATATCTTATTGCCAATTTTTATTGTTAATTTTCATATGATGATATGAAATCATTCAATACTCATGATATTATACAAATGAGAAGTTATAATCATGCATGATAGGATATAATGACATTTAGATATCATCATGATTTGAAATACTATGATTTGTTGCTAAAATGATGTATTATGAATCTCTTAGTATCATGTATGATATGCTCAAAATAATGATGAATATTTTAAAAATAAATATTTGTATCATATTTGATTATTTTATATTTTAATAATATGCATGATGAGTTGTAGTGATGATTGATTTATTTTTTGTATCATGCATGAAAAATGAAATGTAAGATTTTAAAATTATGCATATTTCTAATTGAAATCATAATGATGCATAAATATATTGAAATAAGGTTGATACTTTACCTTTGTCGTGCTTTGAAAATAATTGTAAAGAGAAAAAGAGATACAAAATTATATTCTTTCCTTCTTTTTGACAATAATAAAGGGGGCGATAGCTAACTTACTAGCTAGCTTGCACTAGTCAAGAGGAAGCAAAAATTTGCTAGCTTGCAAATTGCATGGAGAAAGAAGTGCTATCTTGCCTATCTCAAGAACCAAAATATACTAACTTGCACATCTAGCAAAATTAACAAATTTTCATATTTCAAGAAGCAAGAGTTGCTTTCTTGAACATCTCAAAACTGCTAGCTTGCTTATTCTAAAATATTGTAAAAATTGCTAGCTTATATGTTGTAGAACTTGCTATCTTACTACTTTGCATATCTATGATGATAGCAAAATTGCATAATGATAAAACTTGATGTTTATTATGCAACGATTTGAACTTGTATTTCTAAACATATGAGAATTAAACTTATCCTTTTTGTTGATGACAAAGAGGGAGAAGTATGATCATGTAATGCATGATGACGTGTTACAAATATTCATGATAAAATTTGTAATGACTTGAATTCAGCTTGAATTTAAGGTTCTGTAAATATGGCATATTGATAGGGGGAGTTTGGTTAAACTCCGGGAGTTAAGGTTAACTCCGTCATCAATTGGTTGTCATCATAAAAAAAGGGGAGATTGTTGAATCTCATATTTTGATGATAAAACCAATTGATAACTATTTATGATTTAATATACGTTTTGAGTGATGCAGGATGCTTCGATCAGGATGAGACAATTAAAGCAGGAAGAATCATATTGTGCCGGCGGAAAACATGTCAGAAGATTCAACATCAGGCCGAAGGATTGGTCGACGTATCGACATAAGGTTTTGAGCCATGGATTCGGGCATCGGGCCAAGATGAGCAGATATTACGCCAAGGATATCGGAGTTACGGAGTCAACTGGTCGATTGGGCAATAAGCCACAAGAGAGGATGATGCGCCGAAGAATCGGACGAAGCGTCGAGGGACCAATGACATATCGGACAACATGATTAATGCTTAGTATTAATTGTCTAGATCGAAGTGTGTTTTTACATATACAAGATTAACTACGATAGCAAGGCATGAAGCAAAATGAAGTTCCAAAGTTAAGGACGCGATTTCATTGGGAGTTCGGGAGTTCGTCGGAAGTCCGAACATTCGTCAGAAGTTCTAGCGGAACCAACCGAGAAGTCTCGGAGCTTGCTAGAGAAACTCATCGGAACTCGCCAAGAAGATCATCGTGAAGTCTAGGAGCTTGCTGGGAGTCCACCGGAACATTGCCGAGAGATCGTCAGAAGTTCACCGGAAAATCGTCGGAAGCTCGCCCGAAGAAACCAAGACGTAGGGACTTATTTAGCTTAACAAATGTCTTAGGAATCATAGTTAGCATGTAATTGGGTTTAGATTTGGGCCAATCCAATTAGGGGCCAGCTAGGCCCATGTAAGGACTGTGTTGGGCTCAATGAGAGGCCCAAATAGTGCCCCAAGAAGTCTCACCATTGTGGCACAATCTTTGAGACTATGTCAGGCGGTGGTACCGGTAGTCTGAGCGATTGTACAACCCCTGGCAAGGTGCCAAGCGATTGTACCGCCTAGCACTGCCCCCCAAGTGGTGGTACTGCCAGACCTGGGCGGTGGTACCGCCCAGGGCAGTGTCAGTGTCAAACTGACACTAGGCGGTGGTACCGCCCAACGCAAGCAGTGGTACCGCCCGTGCCCAAGAAACCCGAGATTAGAAAGTTTTAGACTCCAAGTTTGAATCAACTTGAAGCCTATAAATACCCCTCTCATCCTTGATTAAAACACACAAGCACATAGAGTTTAAAAGTAGAAAAATGCTGTAAAAATCTCTTGTGAGAATCCTCCTCTAGTCTAAGTGTTATAATTCTGTAAGAGAGGAGTGAGTGCTTATAAGGGTTGTATCCTAAATCCGGTAAAAGGAGAAGAGGGGTGTAAGAAGGAGATTGATCTTCGCCTATTAAAGGAAGATCGATAGTGGATGCCGGTGGCCTCGACGGAGGAGGAATCGGCAAAGTGGATGTAGGTCACGACGACCGAACCACTATAAAATTAGCGTGTTCTCTGGTTTGCATTTACTTCCTGCCATTTATATATTGCAAACTGAATCTTTACTTACCTACTGCATTCACTTCATAAACGTATGCTTTCAAAGTTAAGTTTCCGAAATCAGTTTTCATCGGAATCGGTTTCAATCGAAACGAAAATTTTTGAAGACGTGATTTTACCGCTGCACTAATTCACCCCCCGTCTTAGTGTCGACCTCTTGATCCTAACAAAGATATTGAAGCCAGCACATATACAATGCATGCATTGGTTGGCTATGCTAACCTACAAACTATGAAAATCGGAGGAACTTTGAAGCATCAGCTTGTTACTGTTTTGATTAATATGAGAAGCACTAATAATTTTATGGACAGGAAAGTTGCAGGTCGATTAGCCCACCACATTGAAGCCTATGATAGATTCGAAGTAAAGATCGCTGAATGATGGATTTTAACTTATGAAGCAATGTTCAAAGATAAAATTGATTATACATGGTCAGGAGTTTCTTGCAATAATTGCTACACTGAAAAACTGACTTGTTGCTTATACTATCAAAAAGTGGAGATCATATTACTTGATCAACGGATTGTGATGCGTTGTAGATACCCTATGATTGAAGTACTAAAAGAGAAGCTCCCCAAGTTGATGCTGCTCAGCCTTGAGGACAAGGCTGATTTGAAGAGAGAGAAATTGTTACGACCCTTTTTTATGAGCTTTTGAATAATGTTTATTGAGTCTGTTTAGTCCAGTTATTTATTGAGTCTATTTAGTTCAATTAGAATTAGGTAGAGATTTATTTAATATTTATTTATTATTAAGAGTCCAAGTCCTAGTAGACCCTAGGTGGAACTCTATAAATAGCAATGTAACCCTTTCTTTTAAGGAATTAATCAATCAATCAATCAATGAAATATTATTCCAGTTTGTTATGACAAACCTTAGGAGGCCGATCCCCTCAAAGAGATCATTCCCTTTTCTCCCCTTTTATCTTCTTTCTTTGGTGATAAGACTTTAGGGTCTTATCAATATATTAGATTAAATAATTTACAATTGATTTCATCATCAAAATCCAAGATTCAATAATACCGCCAGACTAAGTGGTGGTACCGCCTAGTGTCAATGCTACAAGCGGTGGTACCGCCCAACATAAGCAGTGGTACTGCTAGTATCTTGAAAATCGAGAATGAGACACTTTTAGACTCTAAGTTTGAATCTACTTGAGGCCTATAAATACTCCTCTCATCCCTAGTTAAAACACACAAGAATTGAGAGCAAAAAAAGTAGAAAAACATTGTTGTAATCTTGTAAGAACTCCTTTGAAGCTCTAGTGTTAGTGTGGTATATATATATATATACATATATATATATATAGTGGTACATCATAATGTACCTCTCGGTATACGTATACTGTACCGTACCATACCAAGCTGAGCTCGATACTTTGCTACCATACAAAATTATGAACCTTGATTACTCTAACTTCAACTTAAGCATTTTGACTAATGATTTTAGGTCAAACGAAGTTGATCGACCAGTTGACTTACGATGTTAGTTGCTTCTAATCATCTTATACATTGATTCAAACATGTGACACTCGTCATGCTTGGTTGCCTTATAACTCTTATGTTGTAAATAGAATCATAGCAATTTATGGATATTTTTAGTTTGCATGAACCAATATGCTATATCATTCTTCTGTGCAATTTTGCTATAAGATTTGCTTCTAATTGATTTAACTCTATTATGCAGTCTATATAGATAATCTAGTACATTTTGTTTGCCCAGATTAAAAGAAGATACATGTTGACTGTTGAGAATAGTCGATGTTGCGAAAATTACTTCTAGAACAACCTGATCAAATAACTTCTAAAGGATATAAAATATGTTATTAGTTTCGTATTGTATGTGTAAATGTCCTTTTCAGGTTTTTGTATGTCTAGCTATTGTGTTTTTTTCACTGAACTACAATAGGCGTGAGATAATTTTTTGTCAGGTATTGGAGTATTTCGATTTATGATCTTTTCTTGAGCCGTGGGAATGTATTTTTTAACTAAAAATATCTTTTATTAAACTTTATATTGGGTAAGTAACGGGTGGCATGGTCCTATGTTTAGGTATAGACTGAAACAAAAGTCCTTTATACAGAAAAAATGATTTATGTTGTTCTCCACTTGAGTTTACCTTTTTTAGAACATTTCATAAGTAATCATTTATCAACTGTTCATTCAGGATATCATTAATATGAATATGTTGCATAAAGGGAGATTTTTATGAATAAGTACAACGGGAACTATTGTGTGAAGTCACTTTGGATGATTAACTTTAGTTTCCACTAATCAAAAAGATTGCTTAGCTGTTGATATTACTTTGACTTGTCTTGTTTTATGAGTTTGTATTGTTTTTAATCTATTATATATTAATCGTCTAATATCATGGACTACATTGTTTTGCTGAAGTTAATATGAAATGGATGTTCTTATTGGTCTGAAGACTCTGAACGTAGATTGCCGTGTTTCCATCTGGCCAATTAAAAAGTATTTAATTAACACTCTTTGTGAGCCTTCTTTCCTTTCGATTCCTTCTTCTTCTTCAAGTCTCTCTTACATACTAGTGTATCATGTATTTGCACATCTATACTTCCTTACATATTGATTCGATTTAGGATCGATAACGATCGAGTATTCAAAATAATGTACCTTATTCTACATATCAAGAATTAAAATTTAATACCGTACCAGAGTTTCGAAATTCGTTCAGTATAATACGGTATTATATACCGAACAGTATATATATATATATATATATATATATATATATATATATATATAATCGTTTTTGTCGAGGCAACGTCGCCTCTCTTCTCCCTGTGTGCGATGAGAAGTCATCAACAAATGAGGAGAGAGAGCGACATCGATTAACGATACCGTCCGGTAATAGGCAATCTGTATACCGATCTATTAGCAAATCGATACGTACCGCCCGGTATGAATGGTATTATTTAAAATTAAAAACCTTGCTACATATTATGCATAGATAACAAAATTGATATGCTTCACTATACTAGAAAGTTTCGATGATTTAATTGCACAAAGTCCACTAATTCATATTCTCGTACCTCATGCCTCGTGCCATGAGTTTGAAAGAGCAACTCGAGGATTATTCAAAGATGATAGTTGGTGATGCCTCGTGCCATGCTTCTCCTCCTTTTAATAATTTCTATTATCTTTATAAATTTCTTATTATACAATATTAATAAAACTATAAGTCTCAATTATTTATGATTGACTACGTAGATCTTTTGCCATTATTGAAATATGTAAAAAATCATATGTTTAGTTCAATATAGTTAAAAGCGTTAGATGGTGTTATAGGCCTCACGGTCCCAAAATTTTTGATGTGCTCCTGAATATTATAATTTAAAAATTATATATCATAATTAATAAAAATAAATAACTATTGTTATTCAATATAAATAAGTGCACCGCTAGAGAGCTCCCAGGAAGGCAATTGTTGCTCACCACAGAAGGCAGCTGCTGTTCTCACCAACTTAAACAAACAATAATGTTCTCTCAAACTTAGATAAAAATAATCAAATTTGATTCTCTAAAAATTGAAACATAACCATAAAAATTAATAAACAGTAAAGAAGACAGTGGTGAACTAGAAAGAGAGAAAAGGGAAGAGCAATTGGGGAATAAGGGGGTAATGAGGGCCCGGGGGGAGGGGGGGGTGGGGTGGAGGTGGGGTTTACGGTGAACAAGGTAGAGGTAGGAGAGAGGTGGAAAGAGAAATAGAGACATACTGGGAGGGAGGGGAAGAAGCTACCCCTCCTACTACCATCGGAGGAAGACATCGCTACTACCACTAGAGGAAGACGTTGCCAGGGAAGATGGCTATTGTCATCGTTCATCGATGGGAGGAACTCTATCGTTGTGCAGAAATGCAGTGGGAAAGAGGGTTTCTATGTTAGGGTTCTTCCTTGCGCGTGGTCTCTAGCATTATGCGAACAGATAATTAGCTCAATTGAACTAATTGTCTTGTGTTTGGTATGACTTGATGAATAACTCGGTCGATTGAACCAGATAGGATTGTTTGGTTCGCCTCGAGCTTAACCTGGACTGAGTTGAACTAGGCGAGCGCCCGACTCAACTAAGGGTCGTGCCTAAGTAAAGATGCTTACCTAGCCTAATAGACGGTTGCTCAGGCCTCACCTCATCTTTCTCGAGTGCCTAAGCGAATGCTTGGGCATCCAGTAACTCTACTAGTTTAGTTAAATTTAAAGTATTTAAATATTTATTTATATTTTTTATTAAAAAAATTTTATATCTTCCTTTACTTCTTCTCGTACTACTAACATTAATCATTTCACCTTTTCTAACTATCGCATCCAAAGATCTTTTAAGCATATATCAAATATCATCTTAAATAATTTTATCTCATCTTATTCTCTATCGAAATAATTTATATTGTTCATAAATAAAATATTTGGTTTCCTATCTTTCATATTCTTATCTCAACTTTATAAGTTCATTTTTATGATTCTGCTAACCAGAAGTTGCTTATGTAATTGATATCCTTTTTGTCTAATATCTACTCATCCTTAATTTGGTCCAAGAGGTGTTAATATTCCAGAATATAGTACTATTTGTCTTGTCAAATGAGCAAAATTTGATAGCATTTATTTGAAAGTATGCTGCCTGATATTTAGCAATTCCCTATGCGTTGGATAAGTACATCTAAACATAGATGTCTAAGCACAATTGTGGCCTTAATGTTTCATCTTGTCACAGTAGTCAAACATAGTAAACAGTGGAGGAAAAGCATCATTCTCTTCAAAACATTATTATGCGTCAAATAGATAGAGCATAAGAATCTCAAATTGCCAACTATATTCTCTTTCTACTATATTGTTGTACATTTTGTCCTTATCTCTCATTCTTATTTATAAACAGTAATGTTATCATGGTTATGATCTGATTGTATATCAAATATTATCAAAACAAGTGATTATGATAATCTGCATTGAGTTTAGGAGTCTGTAAACAAAAATCTAACATGTATTTTTTATGCCATTCAGTCAATATTGCTTTTGGGCTATTCAGTCTATACCTATTATTCTCTAAAGAACTCTAATCAGTGTATTCTGGTGTACACCCTTTGATTGTAATCCTTCGTTATCATACTATTTCTAATCAGATTTTTCATGTGATGTTATGAAAGAATATTTGAAGTCCACAGATTCATCTATAGAGCTTGAAGTTCAGATTTAGTTTGCTCATCTCATTGCATAAACCTATAGATATCATGTCACAGTATCTACTTAAATGGAACAAGAATCCAGACTCATTATGCATGCTCTTTTTCACTCCATATTTACATAGGTCCAAGCTGCCCCAAGACAATTGTTGCATAGAACGTGGGATCGTACTTAGCATGAGGGAATTCAAATTTTACCATCATGCAGGGTCTGGTACTTAAACTTTTGCATTCAAGATGGACAAAGCAAATATGCTAAAGTTCATGATAAAGGTACAACACAATCCCATTTTAACATGAATGGAACTAGAGTTCGAGTGCATGCTATGCTTGCAGATTGATACTAATTAAGCACATGATAGTGCTTTTAAAATCCTGTGCATGCTATGCTCCAAATGTATAAACATAATATATAGTATTGTGCTAACCTACATGCTATTTTTAATTAATTGCAAGATATTTTGCCTTGAGCTTACTTGTGGCTAACATAGACTTGCCTCTTGTATATAACATAATTTCATTACATCTATAGCTTCTTGTATGATTTATGGTACATCTATAACTTCTTCTCTTTCTAAGATATCAATTTTTGATGAATTTTCCCCATAGAGTCTAAGACCAAGCTTTTTAACAATGTTTTTTGTCTTGATGATTGCCACAGTCATAGTTTGTGCTGTGTGGTGGTAGTGCCATGTTGCTTTTTTGTTGACTTGCTTTCTATTTAAGTAGATTATATGATACATGTATTGTACAATCATGAAAATGAGGATTTACCAAAATAATGATGTAGATGATGATGCTAATTTGCTAAGGTATCCTGGTGAGGGCTAGCCATGGTTTGGATTCTAGTGGCCTAATGGTCAAGGCTGCATGATAAAATCAGATGGAGGTTGCTGGCAGTGGTATAAGTTTTTGACATAAATATATTAAAATTTATAAATACCTAGAGCACCCTCAAATGTTTTTCAAATAATAATTGTTTCAAAGGAAGTGATCAGAAGTTATTGTTACTTATCTTAAGATGGCAGGGAATGGTGACAGACGAAAAGAAAAATAGATTTTAACATGTGGTTAATTTCTCTTTATTAATATAATCTCACAAGCTATGAACATGCTGTTATTATGAATCATCACTTTTTTTTTCTACTCTCTTTTTGTAGGTCAAAGAATTGTGTATCTTACTTGCTGATTGATCACGTCGCTATGAGAACACATCTCTCTCTCTCTCTCTCTCTCTCTCTCTCTCTCTCTCTCATATTTATTTAATCTCGGATAACACTCTCTTTTTCCTTTTGCATGATGTTGTGTTAATTACTCCTTATATTATATAAGCTTGGTTGGGTTATTTTAAACTATGTAGTTTGTCCATTTGTATTCTCTTTTGGATGATGTTTGTCCAATTTATATTTTCTTTTATGAGTGAAGCTAGATCTATGTTTGCCACTTGAGTCCTCTTGTTTGCTTCACCGATTAGTAGGAGAATAATTATTGGTACGATTACTGAGACAAAGTTAAACTTGAGGTAAAGCGAAGAATTATTGCAACCACTTGACGTCGATGTCTATGAAAGTATACGAAGGACAACTTACCTTAAATTTGATATGTTCTCTATAAATTGTAAAAAGATATAAATAAGATTTTATTAGTATGATAAATAATTAATATTAAATATAATTTATAATCAATATTTATATAATTTTTTTACATTAGGATCTATATTGTAATAACACGATACAATTACACCATTAGAGAATGAGCAAATTATTTTCTGGAATAATTAACTCTCTATAATAATATCATCTCTCTATAAGAGTTGATATATAATATTTATTAGTGTCGACAATAAATCTAATCGTGTTCTAATACAATATTGAAATTGAATGGTCGGATATACCACAAGACATAATTTTATTAGTAATTTTTTTCTAAATTTTTAAAAATTATGAATTAAATTATACTAAATATGAATTTACTAACATTATGGATGTCTTGGTCTATATGAACTTTGGTCCTATGATTAATGATCTGTAAATATTGCTCGGCCTTAAAACTATTTGTGAATGTTTTCTTAATCTCCTCTCTTATTATAATTAGTATATGTTTAAGATTTCGGGTTGATCTATCTCATCATTTGTATACTTTTACAATAAAGAGTGGACCCAATAATAAATATATATAACTTTATGATTGATTATGCTTGAGTTACACACTTGTTGATTAATGGTAGCTTGCTAATATCCTTTAACATTAAATCCATACAATGAACTGCATATAGAGTCTAATTCATATAGTGAGCTACACATGGAATCCAAAATAATATATTTTTTTCATCAATTGTAAATCGACCTTTTTGAAATTGGCTCTATTATTGGTCTAGATAATATACCATGGTTTGATCTCCTCTATTATAGTGTCCGTTAGGTTTTCAATATTGTTTTTATCTTGAATCTTGTTCAAAGCATTAACTGATTTATAAAATAACTATCCGTCTACAACAATACATAAGAAAATTAATGATACTTATTCTTATTGGTATTATCTAACTATCACACATTAGCGCTACCTCATATTTGTCTCACTACCTCTTGAAGGATTTAATCCAATCCTACAGCTTTGTCACATTATTTAAATATACATCGTGGATCTCTTTTGGTGTTAGAGATTGGATCCCTGTACCAGCCTTTTGAATAGAAGAGACCATTTAGTTATTGCCTTCCCAATATCCCATTACTTTTCTTTTATATATACATCGTTAATCCGTATATGCTTCATTATTTGTGAATGATAGACTTGTGGATCAATATCAATAATATCTTGTGCTAATCTCCTATTAAGTCCTATGATAAAACAATATATTCTACCCTACCTCATGCTACCAATCCAGCTCGATTGAGGAGGGGTAGTTGGCTACCTCATGTTGGCTGACTTTTGGAATCCCTATGGAGTAGATCTACTATCACATCTATGCTTTCATTGTGAGTCACGTCGTCGATGTCTCATTGCTTCCTTACACATATACTGATGCTCTAGTGATGCACGAATACTAGCTTGGAGATTCAGGTTGATATCATCGTTGGGACCCTCATATTTATCATAAATCGGTTCATGCGTAGCCTTGTAGCATTCTTCCTCAACTTTTACTTTCTTTTTAATTATTTCTTCGCTTGCCTATTGTAACTTATCTTGAAATGATTTACGAGTTTATGTCGGAACCTTATTGCATTTTGCATCATCAGGATACAAATGATGATGTTGCCTATTGTAACTTATTTTTTATACCTGTCAGCCAATGCATCTTCACCCAATTGATTCCTTCACCCTTATTGACGTAGTCATAATAAATGCATAGCTAATAATGACGGTTCACAACTATCTTTTTGGCATGATCCTAAGTATCATCATGTGCCTGTTTGTTCGGTGTTATGTTCCTAGTAAAATTGAATCAAATAAGTAAGAAACGATTAGCCCTAATTTGAAATAAAAAGGTGTAATTATACATAATAAATCATACTTTGCTACCATAAACATGTCAATCAACTTATTCGGCATTAAATATATAGAATTGGACTCAATGTAGGTTAAATTATGATGAATTCATAATTAAATATACTAATCACAATATTAAAAATACTAATTACTCCTTAATTAACCCTCTTTTACCATAATAAATATGTTAAATACTCTAATAATTATTAAATACATAAAATGATCCAATAAAGGTAAAATTACGATAAATTTATCATTAAATACACTAATCATAATATTATAAAAATTAATTAAACTATAATTAGTCCTATTGTACCATTATAAATATGTTAAACACCTTAAGATACATTAAATACATAAATTTGATCCAATATAGATCAATTTATGATAAAATCATCATTAAATATATTAATCATGGTATTAACATAGTTAATTACCCCTAATTATTCCTCTTTCATCACTATAAGCATATCAAACACTCTATTCGGCATTAAAGATATTTCATGGACCCAATATCAGTTAAATTTTGATTAAATCAATGTTAAACATACTAATCATAGTTTTAACATTGTTAATTAATCTCTAATTTATCTTTTTTCACCACTATAAATATGTCAAAGCATCCTACTAGGTATTAAATGATCCAATATAGGTCAAATTTTAATTAAATCATCATTAAAACTACTATTCATAGCATTACACGTAAATCACCTATGTACGAAGTATAAAGATTTGACATATAAGAGTCTAATTTTGAAAAATCAACATTAAACTCTAATCACAATATTAATAGCCTTAATTACTCATTAATTAACATTATTATACCATCATAAAGACCTCAAACAACAGTTTAATATTGAGAACATAGAATAGGTTTAATCATCTCATAAATCATAAAAAATTAAGAAAAAAATATATAACTTCGATTAGAGAGTTCTTCCTCTAACTTGGGTGTTAATCCTTCATAATTAGTCTTCTAAGCTTAATCCAAATCACAAATCATAGCTTTGTGAAGTTTCAAGAGAGTGCAAAATGTAAATGAGATAAAGAAGTGAGTGAGAAAAAGATAGAGAGAGTAGGAGAGTTTGAGAGAGTGAAAGGGGGTGAAAGAAGGGGAGGAAAGCATTTGAAACTCTTTCGAATAGATCTAATTGTTGGAACCGATTAGATTTTAGTCATTTGTATGTATCGCTCATATTGGTGGTATGTACCGTTGTGGTACCACATCATACTGGTATGTACCGCCCATACTGATGGTACCACATTACGACAAACATTGATATCAATCATATTGCTTCGCAATTCTTTTATTTTCCTAAGAATGGATATTTTACTTTGTTGAGTACATTATGTATTGAACAATTTATGTGAGGTTTTTGTTTGCCAATTTGGTGGCATTTCCTTTTTGTGAGTTTGCATGTTGTTGACAAACAAGTCATCTTATGTGTTCTATATCCTTAATGATATTTCATGCTTGTGGGTTTTAAACACGAGTGTATTTGGTAACACAAGAAGGATGACATCAGCTGTATTTTGGCAAGACCTAAGCGATTAAGGATAAGAAACTATCAGATGTTATGTAAGCACGATATTGTTAATCCATCTCTTTCCTTTCTGAATTGCAAATTGGTCCTTTAAAATCTCTTATTGACTTGATGACTATGCGAGCAACAAATTCTCTTTGCATAGTGTTAATTTTGCTGTTTTTCATCACATCATAAATCTTTTATGTTATGTTCTATACTGTTACTGCTAATTGGTACCAGTTTGTTTATGAAATGACAAATCTTGCTAACTGGTATTAACTTTGTTAATTATCTTCCTACTGTTTTTCCTCACATCACAAATCTTCACATCACAAATCCTCACATCACAAAAGAATGTTAATGAAAGTCTATTTCTAACATAGCCTAGCAAGCCTAGCATTGACATTAATTTGTTGTGTTTTGATATAAAATTTACATCACAATGACTAGCTATATGTAATCAAAATGATATTGATCATTGTCAAAATATAACAAATGAATACTCGAGAATTGTAAGTTGTCTCCATCCTACTATAGTCAAGTAGTTCAACATTGGGGAGAAAGCTTTACTTATTAATTGGTTGATAGAGGTAAACAAGCCATTGTAAATAAATACTTGGGAGTTTAAACTAAAATTATTATCATATTTTGTCCTATTATAAAAACATTATTTGATTACATAAAATATTGCTTGATGGGTGCACTACCAATTTGAGTTACTAGATGAAAAATTTCTACTAAATGTAAGCTTTATATATACATATTCTTGAAGTGTTGATAGCATCAAGAAGAAAGATATAATTGGCTTGAGTTATCTGCCTAAATATATCGAATGGTAACAGTCTTGTCTTTGAAGTTATCTGCCTAAATGCATTTTATATTTGTTAATTTGTCGTCAATGAACTGTTATTTGATTATTTGTGAACATTGCTTCTAGTAAGTATAACTCATGCCACAATCTACTCTCAAATGGTTGAAGTTTTGCACAGTATCTTGCGAACCACACACTGCTAATTCAGTATACCATCTTCATCGAGATTTATGCTGATGCTTAATTCTCTTTCAATTACTTCGAAACAATGTTATTCATTGTCTTATAATTATTAGCTTTTCGATTTTCACATCCCACATTTTATGTTTCCTTATCATTACTCTGCCATAGGTGGATGGTGTATTTGCAAGTCAGTGCCAGAATTAGTAATTTACTCGCTGGCCTTTCTTACAACATAATACTCTTTAGCGTCGATTGATAAAGGTCATAACTTAACAAAATTAAATGTTATATTCTAATTTTAAATAGATAGAAAAAAATTGCAAAATAAATTATCATATTTTGCATTTGTCTTATATAATATTTTGTTTGGTAGTTATACAAGTAAAAGGAAATTGCAACTATGATTCATATCTTATCCTAGTCATGTATAGGTTAGTTTACTAAGTCAGTGTTGTTAAAGGTGCTACGTGCTCATAGCGAGACACTTATCAATATAAAAATATAATCAATGTGAATGACAGTAATTAAAATAAAAATTACATAGAATGTAAATATTATATCACTTCATAATGAAAATATCACCGTTAAAACATTGGTAATTCATGTAACAGCTAAGAAGCATTGAATTATTAAATTGACCAAATATAATAACAAAAGTAACAAAACTAAAGAAAATTAGCATCAAAAGTCCAAGAATTTTGATAAGAATTGTGACAATGATAATTTAAAATCCTAACAATACAATAATTAATATATTTCAGTGGCAGATGGGGCAGCCATTGGGGGGCGAAAAAAGCTAGAAGAGAAGAGAGCATTGGTGGGAGGGGAAAGCTAGCTAAGAGCAAGTGAAGTGGTTGGGGAAAAAGCATAGAGAGAAAGAAGAGGAGGGATGGGGGAGAGGGGGAGGAGGGGTTATTGTTGGTCATCGGTGATGTCGAGAGCCGTCGGGAAAGTGATAGAGAGAGACGAGCTGGGTCGAGGGCGGAGAGAGGGAGAGCTAAGGGAGAGGGGAGGTGATTCTGTTGGGGAGAAGTAGAGAGCGGGGGAAGGTGGTTGTATCACTGGCCTTCGGGTTGTCGACAGACACTGAGAGAGAGAGAGGTACTGTTGTCAGAGGTGAGGGGAACAATGCGGCGAGAGAGACAAAAGAGGGAGTTACTACAACGAGATGTGTAGGAGGAGGGGACAATACGACACGAGCATGAGGATTGATACCATTCATATAATTGGTTGGTTATTTTTTTTACCTCTTTCATTATTTTAAACCTCTCATTTTGTGCATTGAGAAAGAAAAATCTGGTTTTAAAATGATTAATGCAAGTGAATATGCCATTTCAAGCATTCAACTTTACTATGTCTTTTTTTTGGTTCTATATTTAAGTATGCTAATATTTTGTAATTAATTGTACTTTCTCTGTGATACTGCTTCGATCTGAGCTTCGCACTGTGGAGCATTTTTGAAAGTCTTCTCAAGATTGTATCTTGATCTTGTACGGTACTAAATATTTGTCCAGGTAATTTTGCATTCTATACAAAGATGTTTGTTTCACTATCTTGTCGGTATTGCATTGCAATCTTGGTATTTGTCTCAGCTCCTGATTCATGATTGACATGCAGCTATATTTGTTTTGTGATGGCAGTGAAGAGGGAATCATATGGGAAAAAGGGATAGAGGACCACCATACTAGACGAAAAATGGGATAGAGTGATAATGTTTGTCATTACCAACTATTTTTACTTAAAACAAAAATATACATAATTATTTTTATTTGTTTTTCCCATCAGTACTTGCAAAATCCCTTATAATATTATAAAACTTCAGAAAGTCTGAATGTTGAATATTTTTATAAATAGATCACAGTGGAACCATTGTAGTGAATAGAGATTTTTTGGATGTATGCATGGTTGAACCCATCATATATGGAGAACTCATCCTTGCTTTACACTCTGAGCATTGTCAACCCTTCTTTTATGGTAGCTTTAGCGCTTATGAGGGATCATGAGGACATTTTGCTTAGTTTGTTTGCCCAGGATCTTAGCTTATAATCATTCTCATACAAGTTGGAGGTGATCTCCTCTTTGGAGGAGGAAGACTCTCTTTCATGTAGATGAAGCAGTATGTTACTCTTTCGTGGTCATTTTCATAAATTACTTGACTTTGGGGCCAATCATGTACTCTCTCCAAACCAATTCATAAAGCATGTCATATATTCAAAATTTATGACTTGGTATTAAGATATTATTTAATCACATGTTAGAACAACCATGCTAGTCAGCTTTGCTTTCTTCTTTTACTTCCCAGTCTTGCAAAGGGACAACACTTTTGTTCAGCTATTATAGGAAATTCTATACTTGCTCAAGTTGTTACAATGGATGTAGAATTTTCATAAGCCCAATTCAATTAACATTTATCTTTTACAATAGTTTGTTGGAGGGAAAAAAAATGCAAAATTCATTTTTATATTAGCTTGTACTACTGCTCCCACCATTATTTTTATTGACGAGGCTAGTAAACTAAAAATATTGTTAATCTTCCATCAATGATGATTCTTTTGCATTTTCATGCTGATACTTCACACTATTATTTTTAATCTGAAGTGATAAACTATAAGTATCTGTTTCTTGATCAATCCCATATATGACTAAGTTTATCCTGGATTCTTATGTTCTAGGGTTTTTGCTTGTTTACACTCATCAAACTGGGAACATCTCTCCTTTGCAAGAGAAAGACACTCTTTCATGGAGATGGGAGTTTTTCAGCAACCACTTTCTTAGTTGCTGGACTTTGGGGACAATCATGCACCCTCTCCAAATCAATTTGTAAACTGTCATATATTCAAAATTTATGACATGGAATTCAGTTTTATGTAGTTGCATATCAGAACAGCACACTAGTAACCTTTGTAACTGAAGCTTCCTTTGCTTTCCAGCAATGCAAAGGAATAGTACTCGTTGATTATGCTTGCTCAAGCTGTTACAATGGGTGTGGAACTTCACGAAACCCAATTCTATTAACATTTAATTTTTTACAATAGTTTTTAGAGGGAACATTTACGTAAAACAGTGTTTATATCAGCTAGTATGACTACTTCTAGCATTTTCTTTTAACAGGGTTAGTGAACTAATTATTGATCTTCCATTAGCAATGATTCTTCTGCATCTTTGTATTGATATATTATTGTTCTTAATAAAGTGATGAACTTGAAGTATCTATTTTTCGATCAATCCCATATAAAACTCATTAAGATTGTTGTAGATTCTTATATTGTCTACTTGAGCTGATTGTGTGCTTGCCCTTCGCATGTTGACAGCGTTGTGCAGGAGAGAAGATCAAGGAGAGCATGCAATCATGTGGAAAATGAAAAATGAGCTTGTAGTAAACTGGTGTGAGCTATGATGATGGATGGTTTTGGTACTTGCTAGTTGCTGCATCTATTGGTTCATTTGTCCTCGGCAGAAAATCGGAACTTTGACATATTCCAAGATTGGGTATTGGATTCCGAGGATCATGTTTTCTGATTAGAATCTTGCTGGAAGAGCTAAACATCTGTCTTCTTTCTCTCTAAACATTGTTTCCTTCTATTGGACTCTTATTTTCTTACTATTTGATACTATTCTTGTTTCAGCAGTACACAAGAACCTTAAGCGATGTGGGACTGACGAAGTGCAATGGTGAGAATAAGACCTGGTGGCTGCTTTGAAGCATTTTATTAGCGTCGAGGATACGCATTGGTGAGAATTGACCTGATGACTACTTTGGAGAATCTTGATTTTTGCCTGTGATACATGTCAACTTTTGCAAGCAGGTGGTTTGAGTTTTGAGTGTGGTATAATGAAATTCATGGATGCCCCTTTTATTGTCAATTCATAGATGGCAACAGGTCAGGTTTTTTTTATACTCATGCTTATCAATCAACTTAAGCTTTCTTGGTTAATGTATTAATTGGCTTTGGGATATATATATGTTAGGGAAATAGGTACTCTAATCGAGTGCTGGATGAGTTTTGGTACACTACATTAATTAGGGTTTGGATTCAGGTATGACAAATTATACAAGTATCTTGCTTTTGCGATTGGATGGGTTTTGGTACATTGCATTTTGGATTCATGAATCGCTGGCATAACACTTTTTTTTGGTAAGTGCTGGCATAACACTTGCTAGGAAATGGTTCTTACAAATTGATTGATATCTTTGTGCAATAGTGTTTGGAAGGTTTTTTAAATTAGACTTAATGAGAAATAACTAGAGTTTAGACCATCATCTAACTTTTAATTTGAAGTGCATGATTGGGCTAGAGAACTTGGATTTAGTTATAAATCAGTATGCACATAATTCTAAAGGGACACAATGAAAATATTTTGATTTATGCATATCATTATCTATCGTATAGAATTGTTTTGTTTGTTATTTCAGTTCTTTGACATCTTAAAAACTTTTGAGACATCCATGTAGTTTGTACATGGCTTTTCACTCAGGCCCCTCTTCCTTTACAATACTCTCCACCAAACTACTTTTTTGGGATCTTGTAAACTTTTGTTTTTCTTTCTCATTAATACTGCCATGTGAAATCGAAGGACACTAAGGGACATATAATCTTGTGTGGTAACTAAGAGGTAATTGATGGAGTAATACATACAAAATTTATTCTTGCATTTGAATAGTTGTTTTCTTAGCTTGATCTGATTTCTCTATTTTTTTTCCCCTCTTAAGCAGTGTAGTGCATGTTCTACTCTCAAACGGTGATTGTGCAGCTCCCAAATGGTTCAAATATTGGACAAAAACTTGCATACTACATACTACCTGTTGAGGGTCCTGCTTTTGTGAGTTTTAAATTGCTAGATTTAATTTCTTTAAATTTTTTTAAAATAGTGTTATTCAGAATCTGATTCTTGTCTACTTTCTGATTTCCAGCTTTAGTATTTCAATTTCATTGTTGATCATTTTCAGTTATAGTTGGAGCATTTGGTTGATGATTGATATCCTACTCTAGATTATAACTAGGAAGCATATAGGGGTGCTCTTTCTTTGCACTCATCTCTGTGTGCTAGCCGAAAAGGGTGGTAACTCAAAAATAATCTAATGGATGAATTTCATTTGTAACTCAACAAAATGAAAGGATAATGCAACCAAGGTTGCATAAGCTTGAAAGAACTGATTTTGCATTTATTTGATCCATGGTGTGACAAATTAAGCGGGTTGGTACATAATGGTCCCCACCATGGATCTTGGATCTCAATAAGCTTTGTAAGCTTAGGTTACCACCTGGTCTTTCTCTGGTTACAGGTCTCGACCATGCTATATTCCCTTTTTTATTTTTTTAAATAAAAAACTTTAAAACAAGCACCTGCCTCCCCTTCTCTCTCTCATATGCATCGCCTGCTGCCCACATCTGTCAACGTCTAATGCCCCGGCCCTATCGATGATACACTGTTGTGCTTAATTTTAAGTGATTTACTGTAAAGGCTCTATTTTTTGATCAATCCCATATAATTCATTGAGTTTGTCATGGATTCTTATGTTGTCTAGTTGAGTTGATTATTTGCTTACCTTTTATGTATTAATGGTATCTTCTGCAACAGAGATGATCCAGGAAAGCATGTAAAATGGACTTTATGGTAAACTAGGGTGGGCTGAGAGAGGAATGATTTTGCTCTTTCTAGTTTCTGCCACTTTCCATTCGATTGTCCTTGACAAAACAATGGAAATGCAATAGCATCCAAGATTGGTATTGGATCTCAAGCATCATGTTTGCTGATTAGAATTTCGTGTCAAGAGCTCAGCATCTGTCTTCTTTCTTCATAAACTTTTTTCCTTTTATTCAGCACTTTTCTTTAATATCTTATTGTTCACTATTCTAGTTTTAGGAGTACATGGGGACCTTGAGTGTTGTGACATGAAAGAAATGCATTGGTGAGAATAATACCTGATTGTTGATCTAGAGCATTTTACTGGCATTAAGGATATGCATTGGCGACAATTGACCTGATGACAGCTTTGGAGCATGATTTTGGCTTGTAATACATGCCAACTTTTGCAAGGTGTGCATACTCCATTAAGTCTTCATGAGAGGTTTCTCAAGGCATCTTGATTTAGTGAAAAAGGTAAAGAATTTTTCTGGTTCATATAGAACTGATGGAAATATCACTTGTCTTGACTCAAATTCTGTATGGTATGTGAACTAAATTATAGGAATATTCTAGTTCAAAAGTTAGGATTTTAAAATAATCTAACTACAGGACACTAGATGAGAATATTCCTAAATAGAACTCACTTTTACAAACATGGACAACTCACTTGTTACTAATTTTAGGGCAGATTAGTGTGTTTGTTAATCTTGTTCAACCATGGCATGTATAAGATAATAGATGCTTGAGTCATTGAATTCAAGTCTGGCTACCTAGATGATCAAATGGGTTTGAGCCTCACCTGTCATCATTCAGAGGTGGCAGTGGGTCGAATTTTTTTGATACTTATGCTTATCGATACACTTAAAAACTTAAGCTTTGCTTGATTAGGGTCCTTGCTAATTGGTATTGGGATATATATGTTAGGAGGTATTCTTCTCAATTGTGGGATGAGTTCAAGTACACCACATTTATTAGGATTTGGATTCAGGTATGGCAAAATATATAGGTATCCTTCCTTTTGCCATGTTGTATTTGAAGCGATGAGTCACCAACATGACACTTGCCATGATCTTACAAACAAATTCCAAAATGAACTTTTGCTATAGTATAACTAATGACTTCTATGCAAATTATTATATATCACCTAGAATCATCTTATCTATTATTTAGTTCTTTGATATCTTATAAACTTTGAGACATTCATGTAGTTTGTATCAAGGTTTGGAGTTTTAATTACCGGACCTATGACGATCCATGCAAATCATCATATATCACCTAGAGCCATCTTATCTGTTATTTAGTTCTTTGATATCTTATAAACTTTGAGACATTTATATAGTTTCTATCAAGGTTTGGAGTTTCAATTACCGGACCTATGACGATCCATGGCTGGACTAGTATGGGTCTGGTTTGGTATACGGTGTGCTAGCACTCCAGAATATACCTTGAACAGTTAGGGGAAGGAGAGGAGAGAAGGAAGAATGAAGAGAAAAATATAATTTCATTCAATCAATGACTCATGATCCGATTACAAGCCTTCTTCCTCTATTTATAGGTCCTAAGTATAAGAAAGAAAGAAAAATAATAAGTAAAAAATTACAATTGTATCAAGAATATACCTTTTCCCCTTTGAAAAAGATAAATTTTCATATTCATATTGGAAAATAATCTTCCTTTTTTGATGTTTATAAGTCTCTCAGTTTGGTCGCTAGGTGAACTTTTTCCTCTTTTTTCTTCACTTTCTTTTTGTTCTCCTTGATCAGTCTTAGAAACATATATACAATTGTAGGGAATTGCCATGTGGCAACATATAAGTTTCCCTAAAGATATCTCTAACTTATTAAAATTATTTCAAAGACAATGATAGTAGCTAGATTAATATTCAATAGCCGAACTGGATCCTGAGTTTATGACTAATACAAAGGGACCTGGTTTTCCTTTCTTCTTTCCATGTTTAACATAGTCTTGGACAGTGTTATATGGCTTAAGTTTGTACTAAAAGGGCTAGATATCTTTCCATTTTTCATAAGTGTCTATGAATGTATAACTGTATAAGTATGATTTGAGTTAAACTAGTTAAACTAAAGAGATCTCCTGTACAAATAACGACTTCACCTAATTGGGTCTTTTTTTGCTTTGAGAGAGGATCCTCCATGATATCTAAACTTACGGGAAAAAAAACTAAGAAGTTACTAGAAGATAAAAAGAAAATCTCAAGCATGCTTTGTGGCCTACAAACACTTTTGTTTATTGGGGTTGTGATAATCATTTTTATTATTTTGAAATCTCATCACCCTAAAAGGTCACTAAAAGCAAGGTCTTCAATTTTGAATAATACCGCCTGGTATGGGTAGTACGTACCGGTCCGTCAATAAACCGGTACATGTATCGCCCGTTATTGGATGATATATATATATACATACCGAACTATATACCGAACGGTATCCCGCTCGGTATACAGTAGAGTACTGTACTGAGCGAATGTCGAAACTCCGGTATGGTACGATATTTCAATCCTTGACTAAAAGAGAAGTAGAACTTTTTCATATATGATTTCCAGTAGCTATGTCTATGTTGGGACTCCTAGACACAGTTAGATCCAAACTATAACCATAAATTTACAATATAAATATGATATTTTCTAAAATATCTTTTTTCATAGTATGCTAAGAAGTTTTTCACAATGAATTGTGCTTTTGTTGACAATCTAGTAAGAAAGTCTTGAATGACATAATTAAGCACCTTGTAAAGATGTGATTACTACCTGGTTCTGGTGATGCCTTTACTGGCAATTCTAACTTCTCTTCTTTATTTCCTGATGAGTTATCTTTTCTTGAAAAGAGCTGACTGAGATTTTTTTTCTGTTAATGTGGAAGCATGTTGGGAATAATAGGGCCTTTGGCCCTAATTGTAGATAGTCTTTTGTCTTTATCGCTTCTCATCTTCCTATTAAACATCTTCATCTGAAGTTCTACAAGGAGCTCAACCACGTATTCGCAAATTCATCATTTGTTATTTAACTGCCCCCAACTATCTTAAACAAGTTTCCTAATCGTTTGAACAAGAGCTTATCTATTCTTTTTGCCAAACTTAGGTTGTGTAGACAAGGGTTCTGGTCCTTATCAACTAGTCCATCTGATTTGTAAGTTAATTTAACATCTATAAATGTTGGAATTGTCATCCAATTATCAATTGGATGGATAGGTTTATCAAATTTTATTTATTTTATACAATTCGCAGATATGAAAATCTCTTAATTATTATATTAGTTATTATATAATTCATAGACATGAAAAGCTCTTGTACTTTATTTAGTTATTATATTATTATACAGTTTGTCAGCTTATGATTTTGGGAATTCAATTTTCTCTGTTTTCCTTTATTACTTAAGATAGCTTTTGAAATCTATCAAGAGACTTTGATAAAGGCTATTGTAAACCAATTTGGGGTTAGATTACCCATAAGACATTGCTTTACTACATGGTTTAAGTTTCATTGCTGGATGATAAATTAATATTAATCATCTGATACAAAAGAAGAGAAAAAAGGAAACTACTAAAATGCTGCTGTTATATCTTCAGTTCATACTCGTAGTCTACCCATGTGCTTTGCTACATCAAGATTCTATTGTATTTTGAGAATATTTTGCAACTTGATGTTTCTATGAATCTTAGGGATCACAAAGAATATCTTCCAGGGGCATCTCAAATCTTAATTTGAGTGTGTCTCAAAGAAGATGGGAGAACTGAATATCAGGTGTGTCTTATCAAAACATTTTTTTTGCATTGGGGATGGTATACAAAAGAAACTAACCTTAACAAATAAAATATTTAAATACTTGAAACAAACTTGCAGTCTCCTAGACATTTATTAAATTCACAGATTTTTTACTTTTGAAGTCTTTATTAAATAGAATTCATACATATTATCTAACAACCCTAATGAGTGAAGAGATCTTGGAAGGATCATTGTTGGATTCTTTGCTCATTGAGCTTAATAATTACTGCTCTTTATAATTGGGGATGGTATACCATGTAATGCTATTTTCGACAGACACTTCAAGAAGTCATACTTATGTAGATGTTTCTGTAATTCTTAGTCTCCAAGATGTTTCTCTTCTCTTAGATTTAGCATTCTTAGTTTTTTTGTCCTTGGTGTCTTTGTTCTACTATATATCTTTTCACACACACACACAATGTCGTCTAGCAAGATTCATACACTATGTGAATCTCAGGAGCTGGAATCCTTAAAGAGTTCAATTTGCAAAGAGCTGAATTTGACATTGAGACTGACAAGCTTTTGCCCTATCTTATTAATGATGATGTGTCATTTTATTCCACATCATGGAATGCAACAAAATTAATTTTAACTTGCTTGAGCAGTCAAGCAAAGAACAAAGTATTACACAGAAAAACACATCTGAATCTCGATAAAATAAAAAAAGCTGTATCTATTACTACTCATATTATTGGTGATTATTAGTTCCACTCTTTTTTTATCTTATTTGGTCATTATAAATCTCTTGTTTTGTGCATAGGGAAAGAGAATTTGGGCTTAAAATGGTTAATAGGAAAGCAACATTCAATTCTCTTAATGGGTTTCTTCGATTCTGTAGTGAATATTGGGTGACGTTGATGTTTTATAATAATTGTGCTTTGATTGTATGAGTTTTGTGTTGAGGAGCTCTTGCTTCAATTGATTCTTTTGCAGTATTATGAATATTTTGAATGTCATCTCAACTAATAACATAGGGATCATCTCAACTAATAACATAGGGACCATACTCCTCAACTGTAACGAATCTCTCCCCTCTTCCCTTGTTAGTTCTCTTATTAAGCTGTGTTGGATCCTTCTTGCTGTTGGTGGTTCTTTATACAGTGTGATTCTTTTTCATTGGATTACTAGAGATCCTTCTTGAATCCTTTGAGCAAGAGTGATAGGATCGAGTCGGCACTAAGAGGGGAGGTGAATTAGTGCAACAGATAAAAATGTTAGTTTAAAATTTTTTTTCGTTCGATGAAAATCAGAAAGATAATTTGAAATCTCATTCATAAGGTAGTGAAAGTAATAATTCAGTTTGCAATTAAAGTAAAGAGCAACATAGAAATGTAAACCAGATTTTTATAGTGGTTTGGTCGTTGTGACCTACATCCACTCTCGATTCCTCTTCACTCGAGGCCATCGGCTTCCACTATCGATCTTCCTTCAATGAGCGAAGATCAACTATCCTTTTATACCTGATTATCTTTTTTACAAGTTCAAGAGAGAACCTTTACACCTCTACTTATTCATCTCGTAAACTACACTAACACTTATAGCTTTTAGAGGAGTTCTCATAAGATTATAATAGAGTTTTTATTTTTTTTGCTCTCAATTCTTGTGTCAATTTAATCAGGGATGAGAGGGGTATTTATAAGCCTCAAGTGGATTTAAACTTGGAGCCTAAAAGTGTCTTATCCTCGATTTTACTAGTGATACCATCGCTTATGTTGGGCGATACCATCGCCTACAACACTGACATTGGGTAGTACCATCACTTGACACCTTGCCACTAGGTGGTACCATCGTCCAGTTTGGTGGTACCACCACCTGACACAATCTTAAAGACTGTGCCACGATGGTTCCACTTGTTGGGTCATTGTTTAGGCCTTTCATTTAGCCTAACACAGCTCAAAATTAGGCCCAATTAGCCCATAATTGAGTTGGCCCAATTCCAACCTAATTATGTTCTAATTACGAATTTTAAAGCATACACTAAACTACATAAGTCCGGTAAGTCTAGGTTTCTTCCAACGAGCTTCCAACGATCTTCCGGCGAACTTCCGATGATCTCTCGGTAATGTTCTAACGGACTCTTGGCAAGCTCCTATACTTCACGACGATCTTCTTGGCGAGTTCCAACGAGCTTCTTTGGCAAGCTCCTAGACTTCTCGGACAATTCCGGTAGAACTTCTAATGAACGTCTGGACTTTCGATGAACTCTCGAACTCCCAACGAAATCTCGTTTTTGACTCCGGGACTTCATTTTGCTTTATGCTTTGATTGCTATCATAATTAATCCTGCACACTTAAAACCTACTTCGATCTAGACAATTATTACAAAGCTTGAATCAAATATTGTCCGACATGTCATTGGTTCATCAACGCTTCGTTTGATTCTTCGGCGTATCGTCCTCTCTTGCGGCCTATTGCCCAATCGACTAGTTGACCTCCGTAGCTCCGATTTTCTTGACGTAATTTTCACTCTTCTTGGCTCGATGCCTGAACCCATGGCCCGAAGCCTTCTAT